>NC_092420.1:14063548-14301048 GCF_040894005.1 Engystomops pustulosus | reverse complement strand
GGTTTTATGATGATTAAATTATTAATACTACAAATTCTCCGCTCATTTTTTGAAAGTTTTGCTTTTGTATTAGATAGAGGATTATTGGGAGGAGATTTTATGGCTTTTTATTTGCGTGTGTTGAGTGCAGGGACGGATCGTTCCCCTATTGATTATATTGGGTTATAGGGGGGCCGGGGCGTTGGCGGTGACTCCTGCGGGTGCGAGCAGCTGCCGGGTCCTCGGGAAAGTGCTTGACACATTAACACTAGTAAATGTACACGGCAAATGTTTCACCTAGAGTTAATTTCTGGTTGGAATGCCGCCTCCTAATCCCACCATATATATATTTTATATTCGTCACCACCCGGCGGGGAGGGGGCTAAGCAAGTGCAGATGTGCTGCATGTTTGTATTTGCTGCACGGATTTGTAAATGTAGGTTCTTTTGTAGTAATTTATGTGTATTGATTATTATTTTATTGCCCTTTTATATTGCACTATGTTACTTTGTGTACTGGCTGCAGACCTGGATTGTATCTAGTGGTACAACACATACAATGGGCCTCATTTATCACTTTTGTGCGCCTAAGTGTAGTAGTTGCGCCTAAATTCTGGCGCAGTGTTTTGCCAGAATTATCACAAGCTACAACCATCTGTGATAAGTGTATTTTCTGCCTCTTATTAATCACTTTACTTTAAAACAGTTTAGGCGCAATTTTGGCGCAGTTTAGGCGCAATGTTAGATTCAGGCACTTACATGTGATCCTGCTACAAGCTCCTCTCTGCTTCTCCCGCAGCCCAGAATGAAGATAACACTCACAGCAGCACCCAGGTGTGTGACACCCAGCACCCAGTGACCTCCTCAGCAGCACCCAGGTGTGTGACACCCAGCACCCAGTGACCTCCTCAGCAGCACCCAGGTGTGTGACACCCAGCACCCAGTGACCTCCTCAGCAGCACCCAGGTGTGTGACACCCTGCACCCAGTATCTATAAGAAGAAGTAAAATTTGTACACAGCGCAAGTGGTATGAAGAAATTCGGGTAAACACAAATGAATTTACATATATACAATAGTGACAGAGATAGTATGGTGAAGCCTCAGTGATAAAAGTCCCACCCAACGGATGTGGACTATATAGATTATAGGCACACCGATAGGATGATGACTAAATCACAGGGGTATGACAGTAAGATCTGCTGCAGGTAACCTGTCATCCAGTACTTGTAGTTGTAGCGGATGTAGACGAGTAGTTTAGAAGAGTAAAATAACAGGCTGTGGCCACGCTGCTCAATTTTCCACATTTAATTCGGAAACAGAGTGGACTACGCGTTTCGGAAGCGGAACGCCTCCTTCATCAGGTCCGAAAAATACACAATACAATACAGGTACACATGAATAGAAACACATAAAATCATAAAAATCGTCACGATTATAGAGATTTTTTTGGGAAGAGTTATAGTAATTTAAACGCGTAGTCCACTCTGTTTCCGAATTAAATGTGGAAAATTGAGCAGCGCGGCCACAGCCTGGTATTTTACTCTTTTAAACTACCCTGCACCCAGTGACCTCCTCAGCAGGGGCTTCTCCTGGAGGGGATCCCCCAGTGCTGATCTCCTGCTGCACCCCTGTAATTCTGCACAGTATCCCCCTCAGACACACTGGTGATACTGTGCAGAATTACATGGGGGACACTTGTATGTCGTATCTGCAACATTCTGCAAAGTTCTGCAAACTTCTGCGAAGTTCTCTTCTCTCTTGCTCTGATTCTACCGGTGTGGTAAAAAGGACCGCCACTCCGCTATACGGCTCGGCCGCAAGAGACCAACAGGAAGGCCCATGTCTCCCTTCCCTCTTAGCTTTAAACACGGCCGCCAAATCTGGAAGCCTGGTCTCCTGCAAAAATAAAATGTCGGCTTCAACGCGGCCAAGAAAATCAAATCTAGCCGCATTACACAATCTAGGCTGGCTAGATGGATGCCAGCATCAATGGAGTGGGTGCCACCTCCATGAGTGATTGAGTTAGACAGCTTTCTTTTTACCCTTATTACTTCCACCCTCATGAAATGAACACCCCCTTTTTAGACATATTGGAGCTCAGTCACCTTTTTCGCGGCTAAAACGGCTTGCACAGGCAGAAATGTCTGCGCTGGGCTTGTGGCACATGTGACCCTTTTTGTGGCGCAGCTGTGTTGGCTTCCATGGGACACAAATTAGGGAGCATGCCGTCGGTCGGTCCGACGGATTCAAATTGTGTTGCAAGCACTAGCACTTAGATGCCCCACTAAAAAGATGTGGAACTCTGGCGGACCTGAGCGGGGAAGCGAAACATGGAGGATATCGGATATCACAATCACAAATTTCGACCAGCGGGGGGTCGGTTGCACCTTCCTTGGGTACCTTAGTCAGGGAGGGAGAAGATCTTACACCTCCCTTCTTTTTACTCTTTTTCTTCTTTTTGGCGCCACGCTTACACTTTTCGTCTAGCCACGCCCTATTATCCTCGTCCATACTGGCACCTTCCTCTCTCTTGATCTTCCTGACCTCCTCATCCGGTACATCATCCCCTGGGGCCTCAGCGACAGGTGTGGTCTCCAGTATAGCGCCAGAGGTTGTCCCAGCAGCCCGAGACTCCCCCCGCTCTCTCTCCTGTTGACGCTTCTCTAGACGCCTTAGCTGGGCAGGCGTCTTTTTCCTGTCTTTCTTCCCTGGCCCCTCCATTCCTCCGCCTCTGCTAGTCCCCTCCCCAGCAGATTCAGCCTCATGGCTTTCACCCGCTGAGGCTGAGCCTGCATTAGCGAAGGAAAGAGGACAACGACTGTATGGGTGACCAAGATCACCACACAGGTTACACCTAATCTGCCCTGTACAGGATGCAGCGAGATGGCCGACACCCCCACACAACGCACACTTCTGCACGGTGCAGTTACATCTTTTATTGAAATAGAAAATAGAAAACATAACATAAACACAGCATAAATACAAAACCAAACATTACTAATCCCTCCCCTAATTTACAGTTAATACAAAATATTTACATTCACCTGTTTGTCCAGCCCCATTCACACGTTGCACACAACCCCCACCCAGCCAATGATCACATCAAAACCAAAACACCAATAACAGAAAACAACATAAACCACGCCCCCCACATCCTCTCGAAAAATAACATATCCACACCCATAAATACACCAAACCATATATAAGTAACATAAACTAAACTAAATACATCCACCTTTCACCTCCCCCTTCCCCTCAGACATTGGTCTAACGTCCAAGATTACATGCTGTATTATACCCTAGGGCTGCACTCACTATTCTACGCTACATTTACATTCAATATACATAGATGAAGGTGTATATACTGTTGGCTACAAAGTAAAGCTTAAATGAACATTCTCACTTCTTTATTCAAGGACTTCTGCTATTCTCTGCCAGTGATCACCTAAGTCTATGTTCAAGCTTGAAGGGGGATAAAAATGGCTTAATAAACTATTAGCAGTATGTTGTCCAGCACCTGAACAGCGTCTAGATGATGTTTCTTCCATGGCCCAGTGTGGTGACATCACCCAGAAAATCAACTTTGAAGCAAGATGTAAATTGGTCTTATACAGTCAAGGAGGTGGAGAGTTTAACACTAAAATCAAGCTTTCCCCACGTTTCTCGCCTCTTTCCCTGTGATTGACATCATTTGTCAGACTTCAGGAGATCTGTTTAGTGAGGTCTCTGGGTGCTGGAGCATTAGTTACAATGAAATGGCTATTCTGAGGTGAGGAGAGCTTGACTTAATTGTTAAACTCTCCGCCTCCTTGACTTTTTGCAACCAATTTACATCTCACTTCAAAGTTAACTTTCTGGATGATGCCACCACACTGGTCCATGAAAGAAACATCATCTAGAAGTTGCCCAGCTGCTTCCCAACATACTAGTAATAGTTTATTAGACATATTTCTTCTGACAGGTTCCCTTTAATGACAACATTTTCTGGAGGGAAAGTCGTTCACTGAAATATGTTGTTCTTATCCTACACTAGTTACCAGTATTGTATATGGACCTTCACAATTGGTCTGATAATTCTTCTGCTCTGACATCACCCAGAAAATCAACTTTGAAGCAAGATGTAAATTGGTTGTATACAGTCAAGGAGGTGGAGAGTGGTGGAGAGTGCTTTCCCCACCTTTCTCGCCTCTTTCCCTGTGATTGACATCATTTGTCAGACTTCAGGAGATCTGATTAGTGATGTTTCTTGATGCAGGAGCATTAGTTACAATGTAAGGGCTATTCTGAGGTGAGGAGAGCTTGACTTCAAAGTTAAAGTCTCCGCCTCCTTGACTTGTTCAACTGACTTACATCTCACTTTAAAGTTGATTTTCTGGATGATGCCAACACACTGGTCCATGAAAGAAACATCATCTAGAAGGTGTTCAGCTACTACACAACATACTAGAAGAGGTTTATTAGACCAATTTCTGATGACAGGTTCCCTTTTCTTGGAGGGAAAGTCATGCACTGAAATACGTTGTTCCGACAATAAACTCATTACCAATATTGTATATGGACCTTCAGAATTGGTCTGATAATTCTTCTTCTCTGGAACAGTATTTGGAGAGTTTTCCGTTTTCCCCTGAGGAATAATTTCCAATTTTCCTGATAATTCGGATCCCTGCACATTGCCCTAGAGATCCGATTCCTTGAGTTGGAGGAAAACATCCTATAGCGTTACTATAACATACAATATTATACTCGTACATCCTTACAAAGGATGAGTCTGGATAATCCGGCTCTGTTCCTAATATCTGATCCATGAAAACACCTCAGACAGTGAAGTCGTCCACTAGGCGGCAGTGTAACATCTGACATCCCCTTAAATCCATTCCCCTTAAAACACATCCTGCATCAGACGCGTCGTATTTTATCTGCTCGGCATTAACATCTCCCCGTTAATAGTTACACATACGTCTTAGAAATTCAGTACTTAGAAAGCGGCGATTGTGAAAAGTTTTTGTTTGCTGACTTTTTTTTTCGGTTCCTGTTTTTTACAAGTCGCGACTTGGTATAAGATGGGTGAGAACATAAATAGATGTTAAAATAATATCAAACATACTGACAGTAGATAAAAAATATATGCACAAATATAGATAATAGGGGCAGCAGTGTCTGTACAGATGGTTGGCAAGAGGTGGCAGCAGAGAGTCTGGTGGTATAGATAGTGGGGCAGGTGGTGGCAGTAGGGTGGCAGGTGATATACTGTAGATGTTTGTGGCAGCTGGTGGCAGCAGAGAGTCTGGTGGTATAGATGGAGGGAGCATCAGTATGTCAGATGATATAGATGGTGGGGGCAGCAGAGTATCAAGGGTTATAGATGGAGGGGGCAGCAGAGTGTTAGGTGGTATAGATAGTGGGGCAGGTGGTGGCAGCAGAGTGTCAGGTGATATAGATGTTTGGGGTAAGTGGTGACAGCAAAGAGTCTGGTGATATACATGTAGAGGGCAGCAGAGCGTCAGGTGGTATAAATGTTGGGGGAAGCTGGTGGCTGTAGAGTGTCAGGTGGTACAGATGTCGGGGCAGGAGGTAGCAGTAGAGTATCAGGTGGTATAGATGGCGGGGGCAGCTTGTGGCAGTAGAGTGTCAGGTGGTATAAATGAGGGGGCAGCAGAGGGTCAGGCAATATATATATATATATATATATATATATATATATATATATATATATATATGCTGAGGGTAGCTGGTGACAAAGTGTCAGGTGGTAGAGATGGTTGGAGCAGCAGAGTGTCAGGTATAGGTGATGGGGCAGGTGGTAGCAGTGGAGAGTCAGGTGGTATAAATGAGGTGGGCAGCAGAGGGTCAGGCAGTATAGATGCTGGGGGTAGGTACCGATAGCATAGTGTCAGGTGGTATAGATGGTGGTGACAGCAGAGTGTAAGGTAGTAGAGATGGTGGTGACAGCAGAGTGTCAAGTATAGGTGATGGGGCAGGTGGTAGCAGTGGAGAGTCAGGTGGTATAAATGAGGTGGGCAGCAGAGGGTCAGGCAGTATAGATGCTGGGGGTAGGTACTGATAGCATAGTGTCAGGTGGTATAGATGGTGGTGACAGCAGAGTGTAAGGTAGTAGAGATGGTGGTGACAGCAGAGTGTCAAGTATAGGTGATGGGACAGGTGGTAGCAGTGGAGAGTCAGGTGGTATAAATGAGGTGGGCAGCAGAGGGTCAGGCAGTATAGACGCTGGGGGTAGGTGCTGATAGCATAGTGTCAGGTGGTATAGATGGTGGTGACAGCAGAGTGTCAGGTGGTAGAGATGGTGGGTGCAGCAGAGCGTCAAGTATAGGTGATGGGGCAGGTGGTAACAGTGGAGAGTCAGGTAGTATAAATGAGGTGGGCAGCAGAGGGTCAGGCAGTATACATGCTGGGGGTAGGTACTGATAGAAGAGTGTCAGGTGGTAGAGATGGTGGTGACAGCAGAGTATCAGGTGGTATAGATGGCTGGGGCAAATGTTGGCAGCAGAGCATCAGGCAGAAGGTCACATCACATGCTTGTGCTTTTTACTTTGTTCCGGGTGCCTCCCCTTTAGGGTCTTTCCTAAATTGTCGGAAGAAGTAAGTGGCCATTTTCGCTAACTGAAACCCAACAAAGGACAGGAGTAAATCAGTGGAAACCTCAGAGCACTATAATCGATTGCTTTCCAGCTACCTCATAGAAATAGGTAGAATAGCAGAACCGATGCTTCAATGTCACTTGGCTGCCAATTAGCAGTGACATCAGGTGTGGCCACTGCATGGCCAATCCTTCTTCCACATAGGGGGCGCTATAAATGAACCCACATCCTTATGCAATACTTATGTCCTTATTGTAGGACTACCTATAGGAATAAGGTATCGTATGCACTGCCATAGGGCTGTTTCTGGCCATAAAAAACCCATCTTGCCCCCGTCTGGAGCACATAAGTATCATCAGACATATCTGCCCGGATGATCACTGCGCCAGCCCAGGAACTAAATGAGCTGTATTGTGAGGATTATTAATGCAGCCGGAGAACACAAGAGCTTTAACCTTGCAAAACAAAATGTATCGTCTCATTGTTTATCGCAGCTGGTTATGAAAATATAGAAAAGATGTGATCCATTGTTTTACCGTCATTCAGTACCAGTGATGAATACGGCCCATGGCATTGTCTTCTCTCCGCATTGTCTCCATTCCATACGATGTACCAGTAAATCTTCCACGTTTGCTGGGGGGACAGTTCACTTAGGTTTCCTCTCTCTTCATGAAGCTCAAGCGCTAAAAAAAAATCTATGTAAATGAATTACCTTAATCTGTAATTGTTTTCCTAGAATTAGAACCAAGCATTGTTCCGTGATATTGTGGTGGGAGGCCGGCAGGAGAATGGAGATCTGCACAATTATCCTTGACTCGACTGGTTTGTTAAGGAGTTGGGATTGAGAAATAAATTAGTTAGAAAAATGGTAAATACTGTAAATTGCTTTATTGCGGAGAAAAATCCTCCACCCTACAAGGTTTAAAGGGAACCTGTCATCAGCAATTGGTCTAATAAAACACTACTAGTGTATTGTCAAACAGCATAATGGGGCAGATTTACTTACCCGGTCCATTCGCGATCCAGCAGCGCGTTCTCTGCGGTGGATTCAGGTCCGGCCGGGATTCACTGAGGCAGTTCCTCCGATGATGCTGCGCTGCTGCGCTGAAGAGCATCGGAACGCACTGGAGTACGCACTGGGCTGAGTGAAGGTAAGCGCGTGCCGAGCGACAAATTTTTTTTAAAAAATGCGGCTTTTTTTCCGAATCCGTCGGGTTTTCGTTCGGCCACGCCCCCCGATTTCCATCGCGTGCATGCCAGCGCCGATGCGCCAAAATCCGATCGCGTGCGCCAAAATCCCGGGGCAATTCAGGGGAAATCAGCGCAAATCAGAAATATTCGGGTAACACGTCGGGAAAACGCGAATCGGGCCCTTAGTAAATGACCCCCACTACCTTCTAGTGTTTGTCTCTTTCATGGTCCAGTGTGGTGGCCTCATCCAGAAAATCAACATTGAAGTGAAATCTAAATGGGTTGTATAAAGTCAAGGAGGCGGAGATTGTAACACTGAAGTCAAGGTGGGGAGCTCTGAACGCCTCCTCCTCTGTGATTGACATCATGCATCAGACTGCAGAAGATCTGGTTAGTGATGTCTCTGGATGCAGGATCATCCATTACAGTGAAGGTTCTTTCTGAGGAAGAGAGAGCTTGACTTCAGGGTTAAAATCTCCGCCTCCTTGACTTCATACAACCAATTTACATCTTACTTCAAAGTAGATTTTCTGGATGATGCCATTGCACTGGAAGAAACATGAAAGAAACATCATCTGGAAGGTGTTCAGCTGTTTGGCAACATACTGCTAGTGGTTTATTAATTAAATTTCTGATGATAGGTTCCCTTTAAAGTGTAACCTTCATTTCAGATTATTTTTGTGTATTGTGTGTGTGTGGGGGGGACGTGTTGTGAACATTTTTCTAATATATAGTACTTCATTAAGAAATTCTGCTTAGTTTCTAAAGAAACGGGCTGCTAAGTGCCCCTAAGTTACAATGTTACTTCCTCGTCGCTATGGCAAATCTGTCTACATGATTCAAGACAGGTCTCTCTCTCCTCCGCTCTATTTTCTAAGATTAAGCTGAAAGTGAAGGTGTTAATCCTCCCTTCTCAGAGCTGTTTAACACAACACAGGGAGATTAGATGTGAGCTAATGCAGACTCCATTGACACACAGGGGCATATTTATCATACTAGCGTGAAGGTGGCGGATTGGGTAAAATAATCTCAAATGCCGGTTATGCTTTAATTGTGAACATTATGGTCTTCATCTTACGGGACAATATTATAAGCCACCCTTAAGGATTTAGGTTGGGGACACTAAGGTATTTCAGGTTTTAACCTTACAGTAGAGTATTGCTTGTCCCCACATCCTATAGGGCAGTGATGGAGAACCTTTTAGAGCCCGAGTGCCCAAACTTTAACCAAAACACAATTATTGCAAAGTGCCAGCACAGCAACTTAAGCAGTAAATTATGTCTCCTTTCCTTTGACAACTTTCAATCGTTCAGCCTCCTAAAAGACACCATCCCGTTGAAAGGAGGAGGGCAAATTCGCCTATCATTGTAAGAAGGTTCTGTGGGAAGATTTTTTGAGTCCTGTCTGGTGAACTTCATGCTGGGGTGATGGCCTAGGTGCCCACAGAGAGTGCTCCGAGTGCCGCCTCTGGCACCCGTGCCATAGGTTCGCCACCACTGCTATAGGGTTTAGATGTGGACACTAGGGTGACTCAGTTCTTCATCTTACAGTAGAGTAGGATGGTTCCCTCACTGCAATGATCATCTGGTTTTCAACGATGATGGCTTGCAAGGAAGGGCCAGGGGTCACAGAACAGGTTTCGGCCAGTCGGTTGCCTCCTTGGACAAAAGGGTGTTGCTTGTGATGTAATAAGACATGATGTCACATGGTCCAAGTGGGTCACTAATTGGCCAAAGTGGGTTCCGGGACCCCGACACATTTGTGTCGAAGACTGGAAGATTAGTGTGATATGTAACACAGAGCAGGGTCAGTATTTGGACACTATAATGGTACCAAGAATCTTATTGCGTCCATTGACCAATTTTCTCAGGGTCAGACAGTACATCCAACCAAGATAGGAACAAGCCAAGGGACCAATAAGAGCAGAGGTTCTCAACCTTCCTACTGACGCAACCCTTTAATATAGATCCTCATGGTGACCGCCACCCATACAATTATTTATGTTGTTTCTTCATAACTGTAATCTTTCTACTGGTACGAATCGTAATTGTAGTCACAATGCTCCCCCAGTAACTAGTAGTCATAGTGATCCCTCCAGTAGCCAGTAGTCACAGTAATCCCCCCAGTAACCAATAGTCACAGTGATCTCCTCAGTAGTCACAGTGCCTGCCTCCAGTAGCCAGTAGGCACAGTAATCTCCTCAGTAGTCACAGTGCCTGTCTCCAGTAGCTAGTAGTCACAGTGATGACTTCGGTAGTATCAGTGATGCCCTCAGTAGACAATAGTCACAGTAAAGTGTCTCTTCAGTAGCCTTTAGTCACAGTGATGTCCCTTCAGTATCCTTTAGTCACAGTGATGCTGCCAGTAGCTAGTAGTCACAGTGATAACCCCACTAGTCAGCAGTCACAAGAATGCCCCCCTAGGGGCCAGCAGTCACAGTTATCACCACAGTAGCCATCAGTCACAGGAATGCCCTAGTAGCCAGTAGTCACGGTGATCCTCACAATAGTCAGCAGTCACAGGAATGCTGTCAGTAGTCAGCAGGCTCAGGAATGCCCCCAGTAGCCAGCAGTCACAGTGATCCTCTAGTATCCAGCAGTCACAGGAATACCGCCAGTAGTCAGCAGCCTTAGGAATGCCCACAGTAGTCAGCAGTCACACTGATGCCTTGAGTATCCAGCAGTCACAGGAATTCCCCACAGTAGCCAGTAGTCACAGGAATGCCCCCAGTAGCCAGCAGTCACAGTGATCACCCCAGTGCCCAGCAGTCACAGGAATGTCCCACTAGCCAGCAGTCACAGTGATCACCCCAGTATCCAGCAGTCACAGGAATGTCCCACTAGCCAGCAGTCGCAGTGATCACCCCAGTATCCAGCAGTCACAGGAATGCCCCACTAGCCAGCAGTCACAGTGATGCCCCACATTAGCCAGCAGTAGCAGAAATGACCCCAGTAGCCAGCACTCACAGACTGCTCCCAGTTGCCAGCAGTCACAGTGATACCCCCAGTAACATATGAAAAACAAAAAAAATATTCCATATCCTTCTCTGGTTCTTCCACCAGCATCAGGTCATCTCTGGTGAATTTTGTGTATAGAGCAGCCGCGTCACATTTATGGTGCAGACACTTTATTACTACCTGTGCAAGCTGTTTGCACTGAAAAGAAAGTGCAAAGTCCAACACAAAACTGGTGCAGGGGCTTTAAATAGTCTGGACCATTGTCTCTTTTGTTGACCCCTCTTTTAACCCTCTTCATTGAGCGGCAGTACAATTTGCCTGCGTGCTTCATTCCTGAAATGCGAGAATGGAATATGTCACATTGGAAAATCTGTGCATTTAAAAATAATAAGGATTTGGCACCATCACCTTATGTGTGAACAAAATCACCTGGAACGCATTACACTTGCACATAACCACATTTTGTATGGCCATTAATTTTTATTATATTTAGATTTCTTATTTTAAAGGGTTACCTGACTCTGATGTCTTGAATTCGCTTGAGGATTCGGAATTCAAAAATAATTCCGAGGAGGTGGAGGGGCTCACATACTTTTTTCATTAGTGTGAACCATTGACAGTAATTTATCTCCGAGGCGTAGAGCTGGTTTCATTTTGGACAGTGCAAGGCCATTGGCACAGAAGACTTCAGGGACTGAGAACCGTCGTTCTGCCTGAAAGGGTATGGTCAACGAAAAACATTTACGCTAATGTGATTACTGGGGTCTTACCACTGGGAGCCCCACTATCCTACCTTTAGGACCAGTTTATCTCTATCAGTCCCATAGAGTTTGAATGAAGACGTAGGGGCACATTTCCTTACCTGTCCTGCGCGATCCTTCCGAAAGTGCATTGTCCGCCCGGAATGCACATTTGCCGCGAATTACGAATATTGTGCACCCGATATCCTGTATCTATCGCTTCCCTGCTCAGGTCCACCAGAGTTCACATTTTTCTTCTACCTGGTGCATGTAAGTGCTTGATCTTGCGACACAAATTGAATCTTAAATTCCACGCTCAGTCCAAACCAGTTGGATCATCCGACGCCCCCCCCCCCCCATTTCTGTCGCATGAATGCAGCGCAGCTGCGCCGAAATCCAATCGTGTCAGACACAATCCCCAGTTAAATATCTCTCACAGCGGAGCAAATCCCAAAAATTTTGAAAATCCAATGAAAGTGGGATCCGCTAACCCTTAGTAATTAGGCCCCATAGTGTCCAAATGCTCAAATTGGTGGTGGTCTGAGTGGCATGACCCCTACTAATCACATTTATTATATGAAACACTTTGCTTTTAGGTATATGGTACAATTTGGAGCCAAATACTTTGGTACCACTTTGGCCCTATTTGGAGCCATTGATAGGTATATACAGAATGCTCTATAAACCCCAAAATTTACTTTTGAGACCACTGTAGGTCAGTAGTATCCGGCACTGATTTATATGTGGTATTCCTATGGTTGGCAGCAAATATTTTAGGGGGGATTCATTATGGCTCATATAAACCTCACTCTCCCTGCTGGTTTCGGATTGGCGTGCAGGATGAAGACCCGGCAAGGGGCCGGGCAGGAGTAGAGTGTCGGGGCGTTAAGGCCTAACCTGTCATATTAACAATATTCTTCAATTTATAGCAAGAAACTCCATCAGTTCTGATCTGGTCCGGAGCCTCTTAGTGAATATGGGTGCAGGACCACCGGCGGGGAACGTTTTCATGAATCCCCCCCTTTATGTAATGGTCCATGTTGATGTTGCCATTTTTAGTGTAACCATTTTTATTGAATGTGTCCCTTTATTTGTGATTCTTACCACCAGCTTTAATTCCAATCAGAAGTATTTGTGCTTTCTACAGCACCTCCGCAGGTGGAGTGAAGCATTACAAAGAGATCATTGAAATCAACAGGTTGTCTATGTTCTGCTTGGAAAGGCTGGGTCTTCTAGAAGTAGACACTCAAACAAGAAGTGGTCACCTCTCCTACAGCCCCTCCACAGGTAGAAGTGAAACATTACACTGATTTAAAACTAAAGGCTTTCTATGTATCACCTGAAATTGATGGGTCCTCCAGACCAAGAAATGCTTAAAAAAATTGATAATGACCAGACTGTAGGGACCTTCATCTGTTTAGTTGTGTTTTTTAAAGCCAACAACTCCATCATATCCTTAGAAATCTGTTAGACAAATCTTTTACATACATATATTTTCTGGGTAATGTGGTCATTATTATGAATTTCCAGCCAGTTTTTAGTATTTTATACTTTACAAAAGAGAAAAAAATACATATTTCAGTATTAAGTTCAGTTAATCATAGTTAATTATAGACCTAGGACATGAACAATGGGTTTTGTACTTCACCTAGGAAGGTCAAGTGATCCGACCAAGGACAATAGCTTTAGTATACCGCACCACAATGCCAACTACGTCTTAAGAGTTCTGAGAATATAATGTGCAGGCGTCTTCTCCGACCATACAGAATTCATGCAGGGTTGACTCACTTCTTTGTACTGTATCTGCTCTATTGTGTGGTACCAGACAATGCAGTGAACTGTCGAGACCCCTCTTGCTGGTTTTCTTCTTCGGTGTCTTCTCTAAACAGTCTACATGGGGGTAAGAGATGTAGAAGACTCTAGAAGCTTCGCGTGTTTCTGAGGGTTGTCCATAATTATCCAGATTTCTGCTCGGAAACAAATGTTGGAAATTCTATAAACAGTGTTCATGTATGTGCCGAAGATCGGAATGGTCTACCAGAAGAACATCTGGTGGTCACCGGTTTGGACATTCTTACTGCACAAAGAGTCAACCAAATGTTGACTGTGGTTGGTCAGCATGGCCCATTCATGGCATCCATGAAACGCGGGCAGCAGTGGTGTAGTTTTGGCATTGGAACCGTCTATAAAATAACAGTTTCTTAAGTGGTCCTGAGAAAGTGGGCATCACTATTACAGGGTTTTCCCCTGGTCTCCATAAGTTCCAAGCTATATATATCCCCGGTCATGTGATGGCACACAGGTGCACAGATCGTTATAGCATACAGCTCTGATTCTCTCTGTGTATATCGAATCATGCATCGTTGTGATATCAAATGACCAGCGATATAACGAGCCCTGCACCTGTGTGACATCACATGGAGTTGTGCACCTGTGTGACATCACATGACCAGAGAACAAGCAGGCTAAGCGATATGGGCGCTGACCGCCAGATAGGAGTATTAGGAACAGGCTGTAAAAAACTATTAAAAAACTATTAAAATCAGGACATATAAAGCAATTTAGAAGTCCTTTTTGTCACATGACCAAGGATATAACAAGTCATGCACCTGTGTGACATCACATGACCAGGGATATAATGAGCCGTGCACCTGTGTGACATCACATGAGCAGTGATATAACCGGGGGTTCACTTGCGGGATATCACATGACCAGGGATATAACGAGCCGTGCACCTGTGTGACATCACATGGCCAGGGATATAACGAGCCGTGCACCTGTGTGACATCACATGACCAGGGATATAATGAGCCGTGCACCTGTGTGATATCACATGACCAGGGATATAATGAGCTGTGCACCTGTGTGACATCACATGGCCAGGGATATAACGAGCCGTGCACCTGTGTGACATCACATGACCAGGGATATAATGAGTCGTGCACCTTTGTGACATCACATGACCAGGGATATAATGAGTCGTGCACCTGTGTGACATCACATGACCATGGAGCACCTTCAAACAATATGACAATTGTATATGTGCTATTTGTCAGATTATTGTTTAGATATCCTTAGATGAAATCCTATTTTGCTTGATACACAGGTACCCATATTCACTAGTCCTGAATTTACCATCACTTGGGTCACAAAATATATATATATAAAATTACTTACAGTAATAATAATAATAAAAAAAATAACACCAAAATAGTAATTAATATCAAATCATATTAAAAAAACGAATTAAATCACCATCCACATTCCAATTTAGTTGTGCTACTAAGGCCTAAGTCTATGTTACATTTGTAAGTTAATAATCAACTATTTTACATCGTAAACTTGTATTGGGTCCATCTTTCCACTGGGTATGAAGTTAAAGGAAATCTACCATTTGATTTGATGTATTATGAAGCAAACATACCTTGAGAATGCTGTAGCTACACTGATGCAGGAACATATACTGGTTAATCCCTGAGTTGAGTGGTTTTGCTGAAAAACTACTATAACATTCAGGACCTTGGGAAAGATGGGTCAGGCTGGCTGCCTAGACAAACACATTTTACACGGAGCTTGGAATTATAAATGGAGGTTAGTCAAGACATGACTAATCATCCTGAGCTGAATTACTCATACACAGTAGCTGGGCGATGATGCAGTAATTGATTATTCTGCCTTTAGGCACAACCCAGGGATTACATCATCCTCTCCTGCAGTGAATAACTCACGTGCTAGGAGAAACGCTGAACGAGCCATAGAAGCGTCAGAGCTTCATTATCATAATGTTATATCTGTTTTATCAGCAAAACCACTCAGCTCAGGGATTAACCAAGATACGGGTAGGTACAGCATTCTCAAGGTATGTGTGCTTCATAATGCATCAAATCAAATGGTAGGTTTCCTTTTCAGGAAATCTACCATACAAAATCCATCATGATAAACAAGGGACACCTACTCATAAATACAGGCACCGGGACTGTGGTGACCTTCTTATATGTGTTATCCATGTAACAGCCTGTGAAGATACAGCATAGAGAGGCTTTGGTAACACTCCCAGAGCCTCTCTGGCTAATTAGCACAATTATAAAAGCTGATTTTAGAAGGAAGGAGGCCATGGATAACAAATATAAGAAGATTACCACAGTCCCGGTGCCTGGATCTAGGAGTAAGTGTCCACGGGTTATCAGGATGGATTTTGATATATAGTGTATAATCCAGTCAGCTCGGAAACTATGGGGCAACCTGTATTAGTTTTAGAGTTCTTAGCGATGATTTGTACACGTCAGACGCACGGAAATGTGCACAGATTCCAAGAAAAACAAAGTAACAAGTAAATAATATCAGGCATTTGTGAAAGACGGCAAACTTTGAGAAATGACTCCCCCACACGCATTTAACTTTGTTTGTAATGACTGCTCATTACACTGTGTAGGTGTTGTTCTGATTACTGTAATAATAAGGTAAAATCCAAGTGAAGAGGCTTAATATAATGTATTTAATGTCACAAAAATAAAAAAAAATAAAAATGAAAAAAGTCATCCCGCATCTTTCTGCCAGAGTTTCTGCCGGTGATAAAACTTGACATCATTTGATGGAAAATCTCTAAATATTAGGAGGATTGATTCCTTATGTAAAAGCACTTAAAGCTCGGAGATGATTTCAATACTTTCCATACCGTGGGATTAATGCAGGGAAGGTTTTTTATACGTACATTCAATTAATATCGGTTTGTAGTTCCAGGTTATTGAATTTTTAAAAAATAAAAGGTAAAAAAGAGGTAATGAAGAATGGAGAAAATTGTTAAAAAAATGTAAAGGTCACCACTTTACTCCCATAAGAGACGATGATTCTTCTCATCATTGGGAGACCCAGAATTCAGACCCCTTATCAATCAATCCTTCTTTCATTTATTCTTTCTTTCTATTTTCTCTTTTTGCTTTTCTTTTTCCTTCCATTGCTTTTCCATCTTTGCTTTCTCCCTTTCCCAGTTCCCTTCTTCATTCGCTTTAATTCCTTTCCTTTTTCCTCACTTTCCTCCTTCCTTCTTTCCTTCCTTCCTTCCCCTCCTCCCTCTCTTTTCCATCCTTCCTTTCTCCCTCCCTTCCTCACTCCCTTCCTTCCTTCCATCCTTCACTTGCTTTTCCTTCCTTCCTTTCTCCCTCCCTTCCTTTTTTCATTCCCCTCTTTTCGTCCTCTTTTCATCCTCTTTCCCTCCGTTCCCTCTCTTTTTCTTCCTTTCATACTTCCTTACTTGCTTCCTTTCTTCATTCCCTCTTTCTTTTTCCTTCCTTCTTTTTTTGTTCAATCTGCTTTACTTCCTTCCTTCCTTCCATCCATCCTTCCTCCCTCCCTTCCTTATTTCTTTCCTTGCTTCCTCCCTTCCTCCCTTCCTTTCTCCCACCCTTCCTTTCTTCCTTCATTTCCCTCTTTATTCTTTTTTTCTCAGTTTTTTTTCCTTCCTTCTTTCTCGCCTTTCTTTCCTCTCTTCCTTCCTTTTTTCCATCCCTCTGTTTTACTTTCTTTCTTCTTCAGTCCCTATCCTTTCTCCTTCCTAACCTCCTCTCTCTCTCTGTCTCTTTCTTCTTCCTCCCTTCCTTCCTCCCTTCCTTCCTTCCTTCCTTTTTTCCTCCCTCCCATCCTTCCTCCCACCTTTCCTCTCTTCCTTCATTTCACTCTTTCTTTATTTTTTCTTAGTTTTTTTCCTTTTCCTCTCTTTTCCTTCCTTTCTTCTATCTTCCCTCTCTTTTCCTTCCTTTTTTCCTTCCCTCTGTTTTACTTTCTTCCCTCTTCAGTTCCTATCCTTTCTCCTTCCTAACCTTCTCTCTCCCACTGTTTCTTTCTTCCTCCATTATGTTCCCTTTTTATCTTCTTTCCTTCCCCGGGGGTGTTACATTAGGGGTGCAGAGGGTGCAGAGGGTGCAGTTACATCTGAGCGGTTGAGCCTTTGGAGACCTTTAAGACATCTCTTCCCCATTTGATGAGACCAGTCCTATGAATAACCCTTCAATGTTGGAGGCCGGGCACCTTAAAGATGTGTCCTTTCCCCTTGTTTCCCCTCCATAGAGAGTGATATTTGCCTCTTTATTCGTCATACATGAACCGTCCCGATGATGATATCTTCCTCCATTTATTTTGTCTGACCATTTAGTCTCCTCAGCCGAAGAAGAAACCCCTCCGGTGACTTAAGACTGTATTTCTTGACTGAGATGTGAACGAATGCCCTGTTAATTGTTGAGTAAAGGCTGTAAATAACACTTTAAGTGACCAAATTATTTTCCGTGTCCTATGTGACTGGAGAAACATTTCTCATCCCCGTTGTAAAGAAGATTGCTTTCCAGTCTGCCGAAAATAAATCTATTTTAATTAACACTTCAGTCGCAAAATATACTACGCCATGATCATTAATAACAATGTTAATTAAAGTTTAAATGCTATCGTGACTTACAGTTCCCGAGCATCGGCCCCGGCCAAAACAAGACTTCCTATTGGCCGCCTATGGGAACCTATGGAGTCTGTATAAAAGAGGGGAAAATTCAATGTTCATTCAAAGGGAATGGTCTCATAGCTACAATAAAAGATATTCCTCTGCCAAGTTATTTTTCTTTATGATTTGTTTCTCTAGCTGTGCTTGTTTTATGTCTACGAGGAGAGATTTTATGAGGAAAATAATGATATTTTATAAAGGGCGCTACATTGAAGCATTATTACGGCCAAGCCCTACCAACAGACTGTCTCCTTTTGTCGAGCAAAAGTCAACGTGTCACGTCCCACCTGGGCGAACCTGCCAAGTTTTTTGAATTTCCTAGGGGACGTTTTCTAATTCCATCTGCTTGTCTGCACATGTATAATTGGTCGGCCCGCTGTTGGCTTATTGTGTTTTCGTCTACCAGCTGAATTCCTCAGTTTAACATTTTCAGCCCATTGTTACATTGTGTCATCTCTATGGTTCAATGTTTTCTGTTCCGCCGTCTCTTGACATCCTACCCAAAAATAAAGCGCGCTACAGATATCCTGTTGTCGAATCGCACAAGGCAAAGTTAATCTGGTGTAAACATTTATTTGGAGAGTAATCGGGGGTGAAGAGTATAGGTAGGGGGGCATGTCCAGGATTTGAAATTGTTTAGCAATTATGGTAAAAATGGAAAGTGCGTCCCATCGCTGAGAAAATGAGGTCGTAGGATGAGCTACGCTTTGGGCCAGCAACACATAGACACACAAGGATTATTTCTAATGGTCATTTGACTCAATGATGATCCAATTATCTATACTGTATTACCGGACTCATTGATTCTTTAGACATGCCAGGAACGGGACTGTTGACATTACGACAACAAGCCGTCGAAATTGTCAATGTTGATATTGTGAAGTTTGTGTCTTCCAAAGTCTATGTACCGTATGATGCCATGTATTTGTCTTTCTGTGTTGTCATCTATAACTGGAGGCTTATCTTTCGTAATATACTCAGCTTTAATCTTTAGGACTGCTACCCATCTGTACATTTAAGGACCAGATGTACTTTTTCAGCATAAACGCATCTATCGTGTCTTCCTTATAACAGCTGAGGCTTTGTGGGTAATATCCACCAATAAAGATTGGGTGTTAACTCCCTGGGGCACATTTACTAAGGGTCTTTCCGCAGGCTTTCCCGAATTTTCCCAATTTGTGCCGTATTGCCCCAGGATTTTGCCGCATGCGATCGGATTGTGGCACATTGGCGACGGCTTTCATGCGACAGAAATCGGGGGGTGTGGCCATTGGAAAACCCAACGGATTTGGAAAAAAACACAGAATTTGAAAAAAATAGCACTCACATACACCGAGACGGATAAGGTGAATTCCGTCGGACTTCAGCTCAGCAGCGACACCTAGTGGACATTGCACGACCTTAGTGAATCCTGGCAGAACCCGAATCAACGTCGGAGAACGCGCCGCTGGATCGCGACTGGACCGGGTAAGTAAATCTGCCCCAATTTATCTGGCCAAGCATAATGGAGCAAAAGCATCTCCTCACAGAGACTTTGCCAATTAAGGCTGCCCTAAAGGAGTGTCTGCTACCCGTGTGTGACCCCCAGCTTGTTCCTGATTTGATCTGCGCTCCCTGGTATACAACCCCAGCCTGTTTCTTGAATGTGTGCTGCCTGCCACGACCCTCTGCCTGTCTTTGGATTCTGATTGAACCCTGCCTACCTTGACTATGGACTGACACGACCCATCTTGCCTGACCTCTTGGTACCACGTACAGGTGTCTCGGTACCCACTGTGCCCACTGGACCAGCTGCCATCTATACTGGGACCACCACAGGCAGCGGTCTTTCAATCTCTCCACAGCGAAGTCCAGATTCCTGTATATGGGTAAAAGGGTAAATACCGCAGAGATTCAGGTATAAAACAGGTATGCAAAGTGTTGAACATACAGAGGTCAGAAATTGTGCAAATGGACAAACTACAATTTTAGATTTGCTGCGGCACTAGTGAAATAGGAACCTTATTGCGTACGTACTGTCCCACGGGGAAGCGCTAGTTGCAAAGAGATGGCAACCTGTAGATAAGAGTAATTGCAGGTGTTGTTGCAACGTACACCCACCGGGGCCTGACTGCAGTGTAGGGGCAGTAGGATTCCCTGGTACCTGAGTTGCTGGCTTTAGAGTTATATCCATGGTGGTTTGGTCCAGGTGAACAGGCCTCACATAAGGAGGAAGCCACAATGAAGTGGTGGGTTCCCTTGGCAAACCTACATTGTACCTGTAGTGATGGGTCCCCGGGCAGTTGTTGAAGGGAAGGTCCATGGTGTTAGCGACAGCAGCTACGAATCGCACATGGATGTTGAACAATAAACTCACATAAGGAGATTTATCAGATAGCAGAGCTTTTCAAACCAATCAGAGCTCAGTTTTTAGCTTATAAACAGGTCTGCCCTCAGACACTTCTGATAAATCTCCACTGCAGGCACAAAGTACAATGCAGCAGCAGGTAACAGGTTGCAACGGTTCCTTCCTGCAGGGCTCCATAACGCAATGGTAGGTTGGTTGGTTGTAGCTTAGTTGGGAGAGTACCTTAGCATTTGTCTGGTTGATAGGGGCTGAATAGTAGCTTAGGGTGCTTAGATAGTTATCCTGATGCAGTCTATGTGGAATTTGGTACACAGAAACACTGTTCCGGTAGAAGAGTATGCCTCTGAAATCTAGCCAGAGGGAATATATAGGGGCAGATTTACTTACCCGGTCCATTCGCGATCCAGCGGTGCGTTCTCTGCGGAGGATTCGGGTTGTGCCAGGATTCACTAAGGTAGTTCCTCCGACATCCACTAGGTGTCACTGCTGCGCTGAAGTTCATCGGAGTGCACTGAAGTTCACCGTCTTATGGTGGGTGCAGGTAAGCGCGTGTCAAGCGACACTTTTTTTTTTTAAATGCGGTTGTTTTTCCGAATCTGTCGGGTTTTTATACGGCCACGCCCCCCGATTTCCGTTGCGTGCATGCCGGCGTCGATGCGCCACAATCTGATCGCGTGCGCCAAAATCCCGGGGCAATTCTGGGAAAATCAGCGCAAATCAGAAATTTTCGGATAACTCGACGGAAAAACGCGATTCGGGCCCTTATTAAATGACCCCCATAGACTTTCAGTTCGAGGGATTTCCAAGGCTCCAACCAATGACTGGCCTTGGGCTGCAGAAAGAATTATATACATAAATATTTAATATAAACAGCATGAACATTAACCCTCTAACACTTAGGCACAGCATATAAAGATATAGTACCACATAATTACACTAGTTGATAACATAGGATAAGAAATAAAGGGAGTTGTCCATTCGAAATAGATAAAATCTCTATACTTAGTGTACAGAGCTACTCTCACTCCGTTAGCTAGCCAGGAAGCCAACTAGAGCTAATGTGCAACCTGTTTAAGCATCCTTGTCATACTACTCAACACTGCCGTGGGCTTGGACAAGAAGGGGGGATTTTCTGTAGAAGTCAGCAGCCATTTAGGAAAGACCTAATGTTGAAAGTAAATAAGGCAACAGAGGCATCTGGTGAGTATAGAGGGTACCAGGTGTTAGGACTCTCCATACCTACCGTATAGCCAAATTTTATTTTCTTGGTGGATGTTCACATTGATACACCATCACCAATGGAAGTTGGAGTCTTTAGATATCCTACCCATAGGAATCTGGTTAAGTGCCCATGATATATCCTATTTTATTGTCGATTTCCCTTCAATATTAATTTCCCTGTGAAGTAAGAGCCTCTGAATCCCATTACCTGCTGGATTTTTATCGAACAGGAAGATGATTCTTTAATATTGTTCTTTAGCGTTTTTTTTCCCCCCTTTAACTAGCAGATATAAACCAGAAGCTTTGTTCAAGTTTGTTCTCCCTATCAAATGATCTTCAACCTTTATCTGAGAGGAGCAGTGTGAAAGATATGATTGTAGTTGATTTTAATGGTCTGCTGAAAAGTGTGTCAAGTGGAGCTCACTGCGTTTCGAGTGCTTCTGCTAGGTATGGCACTTCAAACCGGGCTCGGTCTATGAACTGCGTGAAGATTGCTTTAATTCTAGCTCAGAAGGAATGATAAGCCTGAACACTAGCACAAGTTACAACACATGTTCCTTTTTATTTTGGCACCGATTCAACCTTAATTTTCCTCCACACGCTAAGCTTCCCCAATAACAAAACACATGCCCTAATCTGTAGTCTATTCTTCCATAAATGAGATTTATTGTGTGCTTCCGTGCCTCCGAGCTTTGTTTGCCCAGTGTGCCATAAGACCACCAAGGGTTTTGTTGTCGGAGGAAATGACAATCCCTGACTCATCCTTTAAGTAGTATTAATTTTGAAAGCTGGTCTTTTATTTCGTCTTTTATATCATATCAGGTATAGAAATACAGCGAGCTCTTGTATCGAAACAAAACCACTTCGCAGTTTTGATCTACGAGTGCACAACTTGTCTTATTAGAGGGTCCCAAAAATACAGTTACTACAAATCAAGCTCATGATTCTCACTGCCGTAGCCAACTGGTGACTACTGTGGTCAATAGTGATATTGGTATTTAAGTGGTTAAGATTAGAGATGAGCGAACCCTATAGTCAGGTTGGTGTTTGGGTTCAGTTGCCTGACCTGGACATATTGGGGGCCGAAAAGCCAATCCAGCAAATTCACACCCCGTGCAATTAGCCATGTCTATTTTCTTGGGGTGCCAATTTGCCGGATTGGCTATTTGGCCACCAATCCGGCAACATGTCCGGGTCAAACAGCTGAACCTGAACACCAAATCTGAACGGAAACATTGGCTCTGCTCATCTCTAGTTAAGATTTAACACCGCCCTTCTCCTTGAGAAACGTTGTCAATTCAGATGGAAATACGCATCTAAGTTTCTTTAACTAGAATTCTTGCATCCCACAATTACATTCATATCATAACTTATTGGTCGCATTGTACACCCGTTACAAAGCCTTTCACAAAGAGGTTCCTATAATGGTGAAAGGCACCTAACACCGCAAGAGTGGTACCGTGGTGCTGAAAACCCTTCCACCATGTTGTCAACCTCACAGTCTCCCAAGTATGGTACCGTTAGAATTATACTCAATCTCTAGGATAGAGTTTGTACAATGGTTCAGCCATTCTTTAAAAGGGATCAGAATAATTAGCTAATATAATTTAATAAATAAGTAATGCTGCGGAATGAACCAGTCATCAGCCGCCATCTTATATACAGAGTCCAAGGTGCATAGAACCACAGAATAATCTGTATATTCGTAACTAGTGCATGGAGGATAACAGACAGGAGTAGTAAACAGGGTTGGGTAATGAAAAGAGAGTTGGAGTTAGAGGTTACAGTTGAAAAGTGATAGGGTTGCTTGTAAGAGTTTGATAGTCCGGGCTGGGGCATTCCAGAGAATAGGTGCAGCTCACGAAACGTCTTGGAGACGGGAGTAGGGTAGTGGCAAGAGTGAGAGGATGGTATTCAATAAGAATATAATCTTAGATCCCTGGAAGATTGATGGGTTGGGTGATAGACTGGAGAAGTAGGGAGGTGCGGCACTGCGCAGAGCTTTGTGGATGAGGGTGATTAGTTTAAACTGTTTCTAGAAGGAGACAGGCAACCAGTGCAATGACTGACACAGACTCAAGGCATCCATGTATCGTCTGGACAGAAAGACAAGTCTGGCTGCTGCGTTAAGAATAGACTTTAGTGGATATTGTTTAGTAAATGGAAGATCGAATAAGTAGGGAGTTATAGAGCAACAATTGGGGTTTTAGAGATTTCCATTGTAGGAAAAGGCAGCCGAATGCAACCTAGATTTTTGATTCTACCCTTGGCCATATTACCGTATTTATAACCTAGTTTAATAAATTCATACGCCGTTGATTCCACCCCTAACTTTATTAATTGTTATACTAATCAAACGGCGTCTATTTTTCCAATAAAAACTAAAAAAAAACTTTTGAAATCGTAAATCCCTTCTACTTTTTGTTAGTTAATTCTCACGAATAATCCTCCCAAATAAGAGAAATGAGAGTAAATAATCAAAGCAATGAGGTCACCTCTGCAGGTATCAGAGAGGCTTAGGGAAGTCAGTAGCTTTTCCTACTTCTCGAAGCCTAATTCCACATTTCATCAGACCCTGTAATTTCTTATTTGCAAGGTGAACATTTCCATCAGCGTGAGACATCACATACTTCCCAGATTGTCAACAAAGTCCAGTAAAGTTAATAAATTGTGGCTTGAAAGTGGAATTGTTCTCTGGCTAATTATGGCATCGGTTGCCAAGGCAATAATCTTCCAATCAGAGCATAAACAGCCATGTTATAGCATGGTATGAGTGAACCGAGCTGGATGCACTCGACAGCTTGAGAAGTATGATCGGAATAATTTATGTTTGACAGTCAGATGTAGATACAAGTTCTTTCCTACAAGACTCTCCATGTTCACATGAATTTGGAATAGATATGAAGGAAAATGACTCCAAATCCCCCAGGAATGGCTGGAAAGATGGTTTAAATTTGTTGAATATGGAAGTCTTCCCTCTGTACATGTCATATATACAGATTTCCATTGGCTCGTGTGGCATTAGGGGGTTTCTTGAGGACATAACATTGACGGCCTATGCTAAAAATAGGACAGTAAAGCTGACCTCCAGAACCTGGTGCATCACAATAACCAAGAAGGTTCTTAGTGTAGCTCATCAACGTAACCTCAATGAGTCAAGCTTCAGACCAGGCACGGGCCCCCCATTGGGATATGTTACTGTGCATTCTGCATTCAGAATAACAGGAATTAAGTGCTCACACAAGGTCAGACTATGCCGATTAAACAGTGAGGAACAGTCCTGAAGAGGTTGAGACACAACTATCTGTCTATCTACTAGAGGCCAACCAAAAAGTCGAAGAGCAGGAATGATTACAAATGAGATGCCAGAGGATTATCTCAGACCAGACCCCCTATATTAGTACTGGACCCCAGACTAGACCTTTATATTGACCCAAGACCAGACCGATGTATTAAAATCAGAACAGAACTCTATAATAGTCTCAGAATCTGTACAGTAATATTAATTATCAGACCCCAGACCAACAAATTTATATCACATCCCGTATTCTGCTTTGTAGAACATCTAGGCTTGACTGCCTATGATCCATATTTGCCCTGACACCTTGGGGCACATTCATCATATGATGGCGTTAAGCGGCCAGTGTATGCCGGTGCCCCCACTAGCACCAGATGGATTTAACAGGAGTCTCCAGCCTCCTGAAAAATCCCAGTAGGGAACCGTTATACTCCACCGAAGGGGTGCACCAATGGGGTACTTCTATATCTGGTCTGTCCTGACATAGAATTGCACCCTAGCCTGCGTCCGCATGGGGGCAAGACATAGTTAGTGTTCCGGGGTGGGGCAGAAATACCCCAGGCTGGCCCACAGCACAGCATTACCCCCCACACCTCTCCACGCCCACTTGGCCTGGAGGTGGCGTAAGGGGGAAATATGCGCAATTCCTGGCTGTATACAGAAAATTGCACCTATTATAGGGCTTGTATGCCAAAATTCGATAAATGTGCACCCTTGTCTGTACCTTGCTTGTTTGCACTCTGCCCTTGGACTTTGGTTTCTGAAGCCTGCCCTTCCTGTGACTACACCTCACTGCTTCCCTGCTATTTCGCCAGCTGATCTCTACATCTTGACCACCACAAGAGGTAGTCACCTTGGGACTTCTCCACAGCAAAGACCATATCCCTGTATAGGGGTTAAAGAGTGAAAACCAGAAGGATTCGGTGACAAAGTTTGTTATATTCTACAATACATTTTTGATAACTAATGTCAAACATCTCCCCACCTTTTTTCGTTTCCTTAAAGGTGCCACACGTAGGATGTCTACATCTAATCCGAACACCAATACTATGTAACACAATTACTAACAACTGAAACTGAGACTTATTTTCCCAAAACAGGGCAGCCATTGAACATTCACCTCTTCTATAAACTCCTGAAAGGTCGATGTGTTAGCGGTTTACAAGTGACCTCTGTTTTCTTCCAAGGAACCTCGCGCAAATGTCAACCATGGAATCCGGAGTCTGCATTTCTACGCTAAGTATTAGAACATGTTGAGTGATCCACAAATGATTCCTCGCCGATAAACAAGGGATTAAAATTAGTCGTCTCTTCTTTCATCAACTTAATATGAATCAGCGGGAGAGCCGCTCTCTAATGATAATGGAGCCTTTGCCATCATACGCCATCACTTATTAAAATCTATCACAGTTGACGGATATTCTAAATCAGTCCCTGTTTATAATATATATCCATTTTTTTTTTTCACGAAAATATTTTACATCGGAGGCAGAAATGATGACTTTTACGAATAATCATTTCAACGTTTTTAACAGATTTTTAATTTTTTTTTTTTTTTTTGCCCCTAAACCTCTATTATTTTTAATACATTTACAGAATTTTAAATGTAATTGAAAAAGGACCCCCCGCGGTTCAAGATGCCGAATGGAAGATTAATACATCAAAAATATATAAATAAGCTCAAATGGGACTTTGGTTGATTGTACATAGTGAAACCCACGGGGGTCTGGTGAATGGGGGGGGGGATGCTTTAATTAATTAATAAGACATATATAATTGGAGGAGAATTATATGTACGCGCTAAATGTTACAGAATGTCGCTGTCAGCTCAACTAATAAACATCTAGAGGATTGCAGCTTGTTTCTAGATTTCCACTGGGGTCACTTATTTTTGTGTGTTATGGTAACTTTTTATTTTTTTTGTGCATATTTTTGGGGTGATGGGTAAAGGCAATAAATTGTCTATAAAATGCAAAACATGGAAATAGGTGAAAACTATTAGAAGGAAAGTATCTAAAATGGTAGAATATTAGGGGAGACTTATCATATGTTGGCAAATGGTGCACCACCTTAGCCCCCTCAGCACCCGACAGATATATTGAGAGAATCCGCCCTCCTGATGTATCCAATGGGGGTTTGAACCTGTTGTACGCCAGGTCCTGCCTGACATAGAATGGTGCGCAGGCGCAGGATATAATTAGTGCGCAGGCATAGGGTGGGTCAGCAGCCCTCTCTGCCGCTGGATTGGTCTCCTTCACACCCCTCCATACCCACTTGGTGTAAAGGGGAGAATAGGTACAATTCCAGTGTTATAACATTATTTGATGTTAACTATCTCTCATTTCTGAGGGGGGGGGGGGGGCATTTATCATCATATTTGTTCTGCCCTTTTTGACATGAAAAAATCTCAATGGAGTTTTTTGTGAATTTTTTAGCTTTTTACAAAGCTCTTTTCCAGCCATTCCCAAATAGTGGCTTATACATAGAACCACTGATTTATGAATTATGAAATTATGAAAAATTATGAAGGTCCCTCCGCTAACAGGCCCCCTGGTGTATGTTTTTGCGATTATTTTGCTGATTTTTCAATTTTACAGTAATGAGAGAAATACTAAAGGGCGAACGCCAGTTTGACAAATTTGATGGGCAGTGGGGTTTCAATGACGGTCATCGAACTTTTGCAAGGAGCTGGCCTAATAATAAATAACCCCCTGTGTATCTATCCATCCATTGCACTTCCATTGAAGGGGGGATTTAACAAAGCTTGCACGCCAATTTTTTTGGCATTGAAAGAGTCACATTTTCCATGCCACCTCAACACAATGGGGGTCATTTACTAAGGGCCCGATTCGCGTTTTCCCGGCGTGTTACCCGAATATTTCCGATTTGCGCCGATTTTCCCTGAATTGCCCCAGGATTTTGGCGCACGCGATCGGTTTGTGGCGCATCGGCGCTGGCATTCACGCAACGGAAATCGGGGGGCGTGGCGAATGGGAACCCGACGGATTCGGAAAACCCGGCGTATTTTAAAAAAAAATTGGTCGCACGGGCCATACTCACATGCACCACGATGAAGACGATGAACTCTGGGGCAGCTCGGCGGACTTCGGCGCAGCAGCGACACCTGGTGGACATCGGGCGCAGGACCTTCATGAATCGCCGGAAGACTCGAACGCTCGTCGGAGAAGCCGCCGCTGGAACGCGAATGGACCGGGTAAGTAACTCTGCCCCTAAGTGTCAGGGAAGAGTGAGAAAGGGGCTGTGAGTGAGCCGATGTGGGACATTCCAGGATCTATCGTAATTCTTTGCCAGACAGGACCTGCTGTTGAATTTCTGGTGATGGGCTGGTCAGGGATTTAAAAAAAAAGAAACCTCTACTCACCTCCTCACCTTTGTTTACAGGGCACCTGATACCTGATTCCCTCAGCACCGGGAATATGGACTGGTGGTTGTGGCTGGCCACCTCAGCCAGCTGGAAGCTGACCTCAGCAAACAAGGGCAAGGCCCGGCGAGACGGCGACGTGGGACACCAAGAGCGACCGAGGAGGCGAGTAAAGGTTTGTTTTTTAAAAAATCCCTCCCTAGCCTGCCTCCAGAATTTTATAAATAGTAGGACAACCCCTTTAATATATGACGAGGCAGGGCTTACCTCTTGCGCAGGTGCACTATACAACAGCATGTGATAAATCCCCAAAGTGTACTGTGGTCTGCACATAAAACTTTGGGCTGGGCCAGAAGTAAAGTTGGGGTCACAGTAAATAGAATTGAATTCAAAGTAACCAATGAGGGCACCCACAGAGATGTTGAAGTGAAATTAAAAAACAACGCTACTAAAGTATTGTTTTTTCTCTATTCAAAAAATATCTAATAAATATAATAATAAAGGAAATTTTTTAAATGCCATGGACTACTAGATTGCTCCTTGACAGCTCTGACAAACTCAGCACAAACTCTGGCAGCCGTGACCTTGACTTGTCCGCTGGCCACATCTCTATTGGTCCCTTTCTCAAACTTTGTGGGTCAACGCTCTCTAAATGGAGACTTCTCCAAGAGGTAGTGACCTGGTTGTTCCCTGGAGATGAGCATTAACTCAAATCTGCTATGCTATGCAACTGTGTATCTTTTTCCATTTATTATAGGTTTACCTGGGAACTCGACACCCCAATCCGTAGGAAGATCCCTTATTCTGGAAATAAGTGTAGGGTTCAGAGTTGGAAGTATCTACTATGGGAATACCCCTTTACTGTGAAACACCAATGTTAAGGCAAAGTGAGAACCCTCGTTATTGGCCAGTGACATACAGTGAATACGATTCGCGTTTTCCCGACGTGTTACCCGAATATTTCCGATTTTCACCAATTGTACCTGAATTGCCCCGGGATTTTGGCGCACGTGATCGATTGTGGCGCATCGGCACCGGCATGCACGCGACGGAAATCGGGGGGCGTGGCCGAACGAAAACCCGGAAAAACGGATTCGGAAAAACCGCCGCATTTAAAAAAGGAAATTGTGTCGCGGAGCTTGCACTCACCTTCATCCAGGATAGGATCGTGAACTTCAGTGCATTTCAGGGAACTTCAGCGCAGCAGCGCCACCTGGTGGACGTCGGAGGAACTGCCTTGATGAATCCCGGACGGACCCGAATCCAGCGCAGAGAACGCGCCGCTGGATCGCGAACGGACCGGGTAAGTAAATCTGCCCCATTGGATATTTTTGTAACATTTGCCCCATTCTTTATCTAATCCTAATATCTATCTACACCTTTCCCATCTCTATGAACCATGGACTGATATACTAGATGAATTTCAGACGTTTCATTGGAGGGTGGAGCTTTGCAAATCAGTAGCAAAGGGGTTGCACTAGCCATGGCCATGTCCCCTCTCTACCAGTGGCCATTGCACCTGCCTGGTTTGCCTGTATATATCCTTCTTTCCCTTTAAGAGAGCAATTCTCCTGTGTTCTACATCCCAAATATGTTTTCTGATTTTTAATTAATTATTAGAATTGAGGGATTTGTTTGCTCTCATTCCTTTAACAACTGTATTTTTCTTTTTACAAGAGACCATTTGAGTGTACGCTGCGCATTTTTTGGGCGATGATTTTAATAATCAGCTCATTTGCTTCGACATCCTAATTTTATTTATAAAGCTCGAGCGTATCTCTCAGCGTGAAACGCTTCGAGAGCAGCAATTACAAACACAAATTACTCGCAAATAAGAGAAAATTATTAATGCAAACTTCTACAAATTATAACGAGTGTCGGCTTTATTATGTTCCAGGCTCGTATGACGGGGGATGAGGTGAGCGCCAGCCGTACGCAGAGAAGACTAGAGACAAGACAATGGTAGAAGATTCCATAGAAAGTTTGTAATAATTATAATAATAACAATAATAATATCGCTTCATAAATAAAAAAACAAAGTCATTACATATAATTAGAGATGAGCGAGCACTAAAATGCTCGAGTGCTCGTTATTCGAGACGAACTTTTCCAGATGCTCGAGTGCTCGTCTCGAATAACGAGCCCCATTGAAGTCAATGGGAGACTCGAGCATTTTTCAAAGGGACCATGGTTCGGGAATAAAATGTGTTAATTAATTGAAAAAGAACGTCTTCTGATAAGTTAGCAGATGTATGCAAACATCTGCAATCTATTCTTCACTGTTCCGCGCGTATATTATCTCCCGACAAGTTAACAGATGTGAAGAACAGTGAAGAATAGAATAAAAACAGTGAACACAGGATCATTTAAGTGAAAAACACAGTGAAGAATAGATTGCAGATGTTCTGCACATCTGCTTACTTGTCGGGAGATACGCTGTCCCGGGATCCGCTGCTCTTCTTCCACTGAAGTCTCCCCGATGTCTCCGTGCCCCGATGTCTCCGTGCCCCTATGTCTCCGTGCCCATATGTCTCCGTGCCCATATGTCTCCGTGCCCCGATGTCTCCGTGCCCATATGTCTCCGTGCCCATATGTCTCCGTGCCCCGATGTCTCCGTGCCCATATGTCTCCGTGCCCCGATGTCTCCGTGCCCATATGTCTCCGTGCCCATATGTCTCCGTGCCCATATGTCTCCGTGCCCCGATGTCTCCGTGCCCCGATGTCTCCGTGCCCCGATGTCTCCGTGCCCATATGTCTCCGTGCCCCGATGTCTCCGTGCCCATATGTCTCCGTGCCCATATGTCTCCGTGCCCATATGTCTCCGTGCCCCGATGTCTCCGTGCCCATATGTCTCCGTGCCCCGATGTCTCCGTGCCCATATGTCTCCGTGCCCATATGTCTCCGTGCCCCGATGTCTCCGTGCCCCGATGTCTCCGTGCCCATATGTCTCCGTGCCCATATGTCTCCGTGCCCATATGTCTCCGTGCCCATATGTCTCCGTGCCCCGATGTCTCCGTGCCCATATGTCTCCGTGCCCATATGTCTCCGTGCCCATATGTCTCCGTGCCCCGATGTCTCCGTGCCCATATGTCTCCGTGCCCAGATGTCTCCGTGCCCATATGTCTCCGTGCCCATATGTCTCCGTGCCCATATGTCTCCGTGCCCCGATGTCTCCGTGCCCCGATGTCTCCGTGCCCCGATGTCTCCGTGCCCATATGTCTCCGTGCCCCGAAGTCTCCGTGCCCCGATGTCTCCGTGCCCCGATGTCTCCGTGCCCCGATGTCTCCGTGCCCATATGTCTCCGTGCCCATATGTCTCCGTGCCCCGATGTCTCCGTGCCCCGATGTCTCCGTGCCCATATGTCTCCGTGCCCCGATGTCTCCGTGCCCATATGTCTCCGTGCCCATATGTCTCCGTGCCCCGATGTCTCCGTGCCCCGATGTCTCCGTGCCCCGATGTCTCCGTGCCCCGATGTCTCCGTGCCCCGATGTCTCCGTGCCGCTCCCCGATGTCTCCGTGCCGCTGCCCGATGTCTCCGTGCCCATATGTCTCCGTGCCCCGATGTCTCCGTGCCCATATGTCTCCGTGCCCATATGTCTCCGTGCCCATATGTCTCCGTGCCCCGATGTCTCCGTGCCCCGATGTCTCCGTGCCCATATGTCTCCGTGCCCATATGTCTCCGTGCCCATATGTCTCCGTGCCCATATGTCTCCGTGCCCCGATGTCTCCGTGCCCATATGTCTCCGTGCCCATATGTCTCCGTGCCCATATGTCTCCGTGCCCCGATGTCTCCGTGCCCATATGTCTCCGTGCCCAGATGTCTCCGTGCCCATATGTCTCCGTGCCCATATGTCTCCGTGCCCATATGTCTCCGTGCCCCGATGTCTCCGTGCCCCGATGTCTCCGTGCCCCGATGTCTCCGTGCCCATATGTCTCCGTGCCCCGAAGTCTCCGTGCCCCGATGTCTCCGTGCCCCGATGTCTCCGTGCCCCGATGTCTCCGTGCCCATATGTCTCCGTGCCCATATGTCTCCGTGCCCCGATGTCTCCGTGCCCCGATGTCTCCGTGCCCATATGTCTCCGTGCCCCGATGTCTCCGTGCCCATATGTCTCCGTGCCCATATGTCTCCGTGCCCCGATGTCTCCGTGCCCCGATGTCTCCGTGCCCCGATGTCTCCGTGCCCCGATGTCTCCGTGCCCCGATGTCTCCGTGCCGCTCCCCGATGTCTCCGTGCCGCTGCCCGATGTCTCTGTGCTGCTCCCCGGTGTCTCTGTGCTGCTCCCTTGTGTCTTCGTCCTGCTCACCGTGTTCTGCAATGTCTTCTTCACACATATATATTGTTCTTCACATACTATTTTGTTCGCACCGTTCCGCGCGTATCTTCCGACAAGTAAGCAGATGTGCCGAACATCTGTAATCTATTCTTCACTGTGTTCTTCACTGTGTTTTTCACTTAAATGATCCTGTGTTCACTGTGTTCACTGTTTTTATTCTATTCTTCATTGTTCTTCACTGTGTTTTTTTAATTAAATGCTCGATCTCGAGCAGGGGAAATACTCGTCCCAGCAACGAGCCGTCTCGAGTACCTTAATGCTCGAACGAGCATCAAGCTCGGACGAGCATGTTCGCTCATCTCTACATATAATCAGCCCAACATTCCGAAAAGATTTGTTTCTGCAGGAAAGATGCACAAAAAATGTTTAAAAAAACTATTATGACATTACATAAGTATTGACTGATATTTTACTGCATAGAGAGCCAGATGTATCACTATTCTGCGCTTAAGTGTAGTTGTTGCTCCTATATTTTGGTGCATTGTTGCGGCAGAATTATCACAAGTTACAACCATCTGTGATGGGTTGAGTTCCTCTTATTAATCACTTTTCTTTAGGCGCAGTTGAGGCGCAATGTTAGATCGGGGCAGTTACATGTGATTCTCCTACAAGCTCCTCTCTGCTTCTCCCCCGCACCCCAGCATGAGAATGACCCTCACAGCAGCACCCAGGTGTGTGACACCCTGCACCCAGTGATCTCCTCACCAGTGGCTTCTTCTGGAGGGGATCCCCCAGTGCTGATCTTCACCTGCCCCCCTGTAATTCTGCACAGTATCCCCCTCAGACACCAGTGTGGTCATCCTGCTACACGGGGGACACTTCTCTGTCCTGTCTGTAGCTCCCAAACACTTCCCTTCTATCCTGCTACACGGGGGACACTTCTCTGTCCTGTCTGCAGCTCCCACACACTTCTCTTCTATCCTGCTACACGGGGGACACTTCTCTGTCCTGTCTGCAGCCCCCAAACACTTCCCTTCTATCCTGCTACATGGAGACACTTCTCTGTCCTGTGTGCAAAATCCAACAAACTCTGAGCTTCTATTTTTGCAGATTGTTTGTAAACAGAGGCTGCAGGTAGTGTCTGTAGTGTCTGTTGAGCTCTGCTGCTGGGGATGAGCCGCTATGCACAAGAGCTCAGTGTTGCGTCTCAGTTTACGCCACCTTCAGGCTGGAGGGGATACATAGATAGATAGATAGATAGATATGAGATAGATAGATAGATAGATAGATAGATAGATAGATATGAGATAGATAGATAGATATGAGATAGATAGATAGATAGATAGATAGGAGATAGATAGATAGATAGATAGATAGATATGAGATAGATAGATAGATAGATAGATAGATAGATAGGAGATAGATAGATATGAGATAGATAGATAGATAGATAGATAGATAGATAGATAGATATGAGATATATAGATAGAAAGATAGATAAATAGATATGAGATAGATAGATATGAGATAGATAGATAGATATGAGATAGATAGATATGAGATAGATAGATAGATAGATAGATAGATAGATAGATAGATATGAGATAGATAGATAGATATGAGATAGATAGATAGATAGATAGGAGATAGATAGATAGATAGATAGATAGATAGATAGATAGATATGAGATAGATAGATAGATAGATAGATAGATAGGAGATAGATAGATAGGAGATAGATAGATATGAGATAGATAGATAGATAGATAGATAGATAGATAGATAGATATGAGATATATAGATAGAAAGATAGATAAATAGATATGAGATAGATAGATATGAGATAGATAGATAGATATGAGATAGATAGATATGAGATAGATAGATAGATATGAGATATATAGATAGATAGATAGATAGATAGATAGATAGATATGAGATAGATAGATAGATATGAGATAGATATGAGATACATAGATAGAAAGATAGATAAATAGATATGAGATAGATAGATAGATAGATAGATATGAGATATATAGATATGAGATAGATAGATAGATAGATAGATAGATAGATAGATAGATATGAGATAGATAGATAGATAGATAGATAGATATGAGATAGATAGATAGATAGATAGGAGATAGATAGATAGATAGATAGATATGAGATAGATAGATATGAGATAGATAGATAGATAGATAGATAGATATTTTATACATCTTGCTGGTTTTCCTTCATCCTGCTCATGTCTATCTCTGTGTTTTCTCAGTCTATTATAAATGATCTTAGAGATGATTCCGATTCAGACGTGATCCGTAATTTTCTTAATTAAACAAACGTCTCTTGTAATACCAGCGCCGCGCGTCTCGTGAATTTATTTTTCATGTCTCCTTCCCCCCCTTTTTCCCGTCTTCCCTAAACACTGTCTCTTTAAATATTCATAATCTGACAAGTTCTGCGCTCACGTAACAGCCTGATTATCCACAATAACAGAAATCAGCTGCGAGATCACAATTTCCGTGATGGATCTATTTTCGTTCTTAAAGCCAATGCTTCATTAGTCCACATGGACTAAGCCAGGCCCCCCAGAGTATTACACCAATTACCATCTTCCTCTATGTGAGAGGCTAGCGCATAATTATCTACCATCATACGCCAATAATAAGGAAAATATTACAATTTTTTAAAGGGTCCCTCCGGAAAGTGTTAGGGCCTCGGTGACATTGAAGCGTTAGTGTCAAAATTTCCTCATTTGTCATTATTCCGTATTCACCTCCCCGGACTCCCGTGTTATACTTAATCACATCTTGGAGGGTTATATACAAGACGCATCCATAGAGATCCATAAGTGTTTCGTTATTGGATCTGCTCAATGTGTCCTGGGTCTTCAAGGTCCTTCAGTTCCTCCTGCTGTTATTATACGGCGCGTCTGTCCGCTCCGGAGGCAATAAACGCCACAAGATGTGGGATATTTTCTAAAGATACATTTAGGATTTAATGCTTTACTGTATTACTTGGAACCTAATATCTGCAGCGGAGCATATACACCTTGACTTGTAGCTTGTATGGGTTTATCCGTGCCCGGGGAGACATTTGCCGGAGTGTACATGGTCGTCCACGATGAATGAACAGCTTGCCGCTACATATTAATCTACTTCATGACTGCGAGGAAAAATATTATCAAAATGTCCCCAGTCCTTATTGAAATACTAGGCCATTATTAACAGCTTGGAGGACTCGGTTGCTTAGTATTTGTGTTTTTATGGGTCATTACGAGGGTCGGTTTATAGAACAAATTGTTTCATTGATTAACGGGGAAAAAAAATGGTGGACAGAAAGAAAATCAACTGATATTCACTATTGTTTATCCCTGCAAAAAACTAGGTATAAAAATCCCTAGTGATCGACTTTAGATGGGTTGGATACAAGGGTTTGCTCTACTAACAGCACCACCACAGGTGAAATGAAGCATTACATGGTGCTGAGTCCTCCAAGTATCATTTGTAACCTGACGAGATAAAAATTAAGGAGGGACGGATTTATCCTACATTGGCGCATGGTTTTTGCCCCTCCCCTGCATCCACCGGATCTATTGTTATTATTATTTATTTATAGAGCACCAATAATTCCTTGGTTCTGTACAATTAGTAAGGGATTCACATACATTACATTAAGACAGAAAACAAATGCAAGTACAAAATACAAAACTACAGTGATCAAGAGACAAGTGGGAGGAGGACTCTGCCCCTGAGGGCAATCACAATCTATCTGGAGGGTCCAGACACTTGATAAATCCAGCATGTGGCAAGGCAGGTCTACCCCAGGTCTGGCCTGACATAGCTTGCCCTAACTTGCCCTATAGCCTAGGCCAGTGGTGGCGAATAGAGATGAGCGAGTATACTCGTCCGAGCTTGATGCTCGTTCGAGTATTAAGGTACTCGAAACGGCTCGTTGCTCGGACGAATATTTCCCCTGCTCGAGATCGAGCATTTAATTAAAAAAACACAGTGAAGAACAATGAAGAATAGAATAAAAACAGTGAACACAGGATCATTTAAGTGAAAAAGACAGTGAAAAACACAGTGAAGAATAGATTACAGATGTTCGGCACATCTGCTTACTTGTCGGAAGATACGCGCGGAACGGCAGCAGGGAGACATCAAGCAGCAGGGAGACATCAAGCAGCACGGGGAGACATCAAGCAGCAGGGAGACATCGGGCAGCGGGGAGACATCAAGCAGCAGGGAGACATCGGGCAGCACGGGGGAGACATCAGGCAGCAGGGAGACATCAAGCAGCACGGGGAGACATCAAGCAGCACGGGGGAGACATCGGGCAGCACGGGGAGACATCGGGCAGCACGGGGGAGACATCGGGCAGCACGGGGGAGACATCGGGCAGCACGGGGGAGACATCGGGCAGCACGGGGGAGACATCGGGCAGCACGGGGGAGACATCGGGCAGCACGGGGGAGACATCGGGCAGCGCGGGGAGACATCGGGCAGCACGGGGGAGACATCGTGCAGCACGGGGAGACATCGGGCAGCACGGGGAGACATCGGGCAGCACGGGGGAGACATCGGGCAGCACGGGGGAGACATCGGGCAGCACGGGGGAGACATCGGGCAGCACGGGGGAGACATTGAGCAGCACGGGGAGACATCGGGCAGCACGGGGAGACATCGGGCAGCACGGGGGAGACATCGGGCAGCACGGGGAGACTTCAGTGGAAGAAGAGGAGCGGATCCCGGGACAGCGTATCACCCCGACAAGTAAGCAGATGCCGAACATCTGTAATCTATTCTTCACTGTGTTTTTCACTGCGTTTTTCACTTAAATGATCCTGTGTTCACTGTTTTTATTCTATTCTTCACTGTTCTTCACATCTGATAACTTGTCGGGAGATAATATACGCGCGGAACAGTGAAGAATAGATTGTAGATGTTTGCATACATCTGATCACTTATCAGAAGACATTCTTTTTCAATTAAATAACACATTTTATTCCTGAACCATGGTCCCTTTGAAAAATGCTCGAGTCTCCCATTGACTTCAATGGGGCTCGTTATTCGAAACGAGCACTCGAGCATCTGGAAAAGTTCGTCTCGAATAACGAGCACCCGAGCATTTTAGTGCTCGCTCATCTCTAGTGGCGAACCTATGGCACTGGTGCCAGAGATGGCACTCAGAGACCTCTCTGTGGGCACACAGGCAGTCTCCCAGGCACAGAGTTTGCCTGACATGGCACCTTCCTGCAGTCTCAGGCAGTCAAGTAGTTCCCTGCTATTTTAAAGAGACCCATCCTGTGCTGCTTGGTCCTGTCCGAAGAGTGAGAAGGTGTGGACAGGGTCGGATTGGAGCTCAAAGATTCTGGTAGCAATAAGTTTGTTGCTGCCTAAATTGCAGTGTTGGCACTTTGGGAAAAGCTAGTGTGTTTTGGGCCTCATTTTGGGCACTCGATCTCTAAAAGGTTCTCCATCACTGGCCTAGGCTATAGGAAATGCAGAGGAACACCAACAAAGAACAGGATGATGGACCACGCCTCGTTACACTGAAGAAGGTGTCCCACTTAATAGGAGACATTTCTTGTAGGCTATAGGAAATGCAGAGGAACACCACCAAAGAACAGGATGATGGACCACACCTCGTTACACTAGAGAATGGGGGTCATATACTAAGGGATTTTGGCGCACGCGAACGGATTGTGGTGCATCGGCGCCGGCATGCATGCAACAGAAATCGGGGGCCGTGGCCATCGGAAACCCAACTGATTCGGAAAAACTGTGTTTTTTTTTAAAAAAAAGTGTCGCTTAACACGCGTTTACCTGCCCCAAGAAATAGAAGGTGAACTCCAGCGGACCTCGGCGCACGGACCTTAGTGAATCCCGGCCGGACCCGAATCATTTTCGGAGAACCTGCCGCTGGATCGCGACTGGGCCGGCTAAGTAAATGTGCCCCAATGTGTCCCATTTTATAGGAGCCATTTCTTGTAGGATCATTGGTTTTATCCATGGTGGAAAAGTATAAAAAATGACACAAAAATCCCCATATTACAATACAATGAAGGTTGTCCTATAGGTACTGCATGTGCAGGAGAGGGAAGACACTATATCAATCCCCCGAGCTACAAAATGAGCAGCAGGCTTTCTCCGCTCCAGCTTATTGTTAGTAACTGTTGGGTCAATTGGGTTGAGATTTAAGTCATATTATTTGAGTTTGTATTCTTTCGAGAAATTGCATGCAACATATTTTATTTTAATTTAGCCACCTGTTCTAGATAAACTGTGAGCAAGCTCTTCCGCTCGGCTTGAAATAGTAGAGACAAGTACTGTAGTGAGTGTTGAGCCAATTAAACAAGGGATGAAGAAAATGAGTGTTCACGGAGCTACAGATAATAATTCAATGAATAGTAACTGGATGGATGGAAAGATAAATCCAAGGAAGAGGCAACACCCTGGATTGTATACCATGATGCAATGTTTCAGTGTATAGGATCAGAGGCCATTTGGCTTAGCACCCATCATTAGTAGATTATAATATAGGGGGTTTGGGTGTAGCTCGGGACCCAAGCCTTCTAGGGGGACCATGGCCGCCAAAACCACCTGACCAATTTTATACTGAAAAGGACCTTCACCCATGAAATCGTTGTACATCTTTTCCTGCTCTCAATACACATGTACACAAGAGCTATTTGAGGATTTGAGGGTCCTCCAAAGGTCCTGAAGGCATTCTCTAAGAAGCTGATTCTAGTACCAGATGTAGGAAGTGATTCCAAACTATATTCATACAGCCCAGGGCACATGGCAGTCGCAATCTGCCCATGGCACTCATCTTTGTTGTGCTGTTCTGGACTTTTCTTTTGTGTAAATAGTAAAATTGTGGAGCATCCATCACACATATGATGGTGCCCTCAACCCCTGGCACGCCCCTGGCACTCCAGCCTCCTAATAAATACACTGGGTGGCAGTGTTGCGCTGAGGTCTGACCTGGCGAAGGTCTGACCTGGCGAAGAATTGCAGCCTATCCTGCACCTGAGTGGCGACTCACTATAGGCAGTGCCTAGGAATGGGGGAGGGATGCCCCTTGCAGGCCCACTCCTCCGCTGACCGCACCCCCTTCTCACCCCTCCATGCAAACTTGGTATGGAGGCGGAGTAATGGGGGAAATAGGCACAATTCATGGACATGTGCCTATTTCAGGGCTTGTACGCCAGATTTGAGGGTACATGTTCTGATAAATGCCCATAAATAGATGATAGATAGGCTTTTGCAAATTCAAATGGTCACAAACTTTTTAGCAAACTTTGCATAAACACAAGAAATTTTGTAATATTTGTATGTATTTATAATATAAGTCAGAGCAAATAGAATTTTTCTCTACTTCAATTTCTCCTGAATTCTGTTTTGCTATCAAGAAGAACAAAATCCCACTGTGGTGCCCGATTACATAGAAGTCTATGGAGAGGGGAGGTAGGGCAGGGAGTCAGATCAGCTTAGGTCTAGGCATTTCTCCATCAGTTCAGGGAAGATTACAGATTCACAGACAGAGACAACAAATTTTGTAAGTTACACCTTAGATTACTGGTGGCAGAGCTATGGCACGAGTACCGGAGGTGGCACACATCCTATAGATCGCCAGTCTTCAGTGCTATCTTAAAGAGACAGCGTTGCCTGGGCCTACATGAGTGGGAAGGTGTGGACAGAGCTGGATTGTCATTGGAGCCCCATGCGTCAGCCCGACAATGCTTCAGGTTCAGGGGACCCTGGAGTGACGCTTCAAAAAGCATCCAAATAAATTAGTTGGTTTGGGTTGTAGTTTGGACACCTGGCGGGAAATTTCTCAGAAGTGTGAGAGAACGGACCTGTTCTTGTTGCACACGGCAACCAATCAGAGCTCAGCTTTCATTTTCCCACAGCTGTTTTTAAAATGAAAGCTGAGCTCTGATTGGTTTCATGGGCAACTAGAACGGTTTTACCTCATACACTGATAAATCCCTAAATGGCTCCCCTTCATTGCTTTATATGGTTATTCTGAGCTTGGGTATTCATGGCACATGTCACATATTCCTGATAGCAGCGGGTTTCACCTCGAGAATCCACACCTCTCCCTGTCTCACTGCTATTCTGTATAGAAAGATGGCTGTGGTTCTCCATTCAAGTCAAGGCCAAGCAAGCATCCCTGACCAATGTCGTTACCCCCTTAGACAAGAGTGCAAGCAGGAAAGGCAGGGCCCCATAGCAGACTTCTGTTACAATCACACACATTTATACACTCAGATATACTTATATACATACAACATATACACACAGACAGCATAAACATAGATACAGTATCATACCTCCCAACTTTTGGGCGAGAGAAAGAGGGACAAAAGCCCCTCCCCCTTTTTCTAAACCACACCCATTGCCCCAGCCACAAGCATAGTCCATAGTACGATGCCCCTAACTTTGGCAACCCCCCCCCAGCCTCCTCCTGTGGTCTCCTGTCCTCCAGCTCCTGCTGTAGCCCCCTGATCTCCAGCTTCCTCCTGTAGTCTCCTGTCATCCAGCCTCCTCCTGTGGTCTCCTATCCTCCAGACCCTCCTGTAGCACCCTGCCCACCAGCCTCCTTATCCTGTGGCCTCCTGTCCTCCAGCCTCTTCCTGTCCTCCAGCCTCCTTATCCTGTGACCTCCTGTCCTCCAGCCTCCTTATCCTGTGGCCTCCTGTCCTCCAGCCTCCTTATCCTGTGGCCTCCTGTCCTCCAGCCTCCTTATCCTGTGGCCTCCTGTCCTCCAGCCTCCTTCTCCCTTCCCCCAGCCACCTCCTCCCATCCTCCAGCCTCCTCCTGTTCTCCAGCCCCTCTGCACTTTATTCTCCTCCTGTTCTCCAGTCTCCTCCTGCTGTCCCTCAGCTTCCTCTTATCCTCCAGCCCACACTGTCCTCTATCCTCCTCCTCCTTCAGCGACTTCATCCTGTTCCCCAGCCTCTACCTCCAGCATCCTCCTCCTGTGCTCCCTTCTTTCCACCAGCCCCCCTGTCCTCTATCCTTCTCCTGTCCCACAGCCTCCTCCTGTAGCCCCCTGTCCTCCAGCCTCTTCATCCTGTAGCCCCTTGTCCTCCAGCCTCCTCAGCTTGTGGCCCCCTGTCCTCCAGCCTCTTCACCCTGTGGCCTCCTGTCCCCCAGCCTCCTCACCCTGTGCCCTCCTGTCCCCCAGCCTTCTCACCCTGTGCCCTCCTGCCTCCTCCTGTCCTCCAGCCTCCTCATCCTGTGGCCTCCTGTCCTCCAGCCTCCTGCTCCCGTCCCCAGCCCCTCTGTCATCTATCCTTCTCCTGCCCCCCAGCATCCTGTCCTCCAGCCTCCTTCTCCCGTCCTCCAGCATCCTGCTCCTGTCCTCCAGCCCCTCCGTCCTCTATCCTCATCCTGTCATCCAGCCTGCTCCTGTCCGAAGCCTCAGCCTCCTGTCACACAACCTCATCCTCCTGTCACCCAGCATCCTCCTATCCTCCATCCCTCCTCCTCCTGTCCTCCAGCCTCATCCTATTGTCCCCCAGCATCCTCCAGCCTCATCCTATTGTCCCCCAGCATCCTCCAGCCTCATCCTATTGTCCCCCAGCATCCTCCAGCCTCATCCTATTGTCCCCCAGCATCCTCCAGCCTCAACCTATTGTCCCCCAGCCTCCTCCTATTGTCCCCCAGCCTCATCCTCCTAACCTCTCGCCTCCTCCTGTCCTCCCACCTCCTCCTATAGTCCTTTACACATTTACTCCTCCTTGGCCGCACCAATTTGGGGTGTTAGCTGCAATACTTACCCCTGCTGTATGGAGAACGCTCTGTCTGTGACCCCTCTCCATACCCCCCTTGCCTCCTGCTGACGTACTGTTACTCCAGTCAGTGGCAATGGGTTAATAGCTTATCTCCATAACAACCCCTTCAGGTTACACACACCTGCACATATAAATACACTCTAGTCACACATAGACACATGTACCCCACCATACACTGACATGTTACACTATGACATAAGTGGCAGTCACCTATTCAGTTATTTATTGGTGTCTCCTGTGGAGCCCTCAGTCAACAGAGGGTTAAATGTGGGGGAAGAGAGGACACAGCACGGAGCAGATTACTTCTTACTTGTGAGGCTGCTCTCCACCTGCAGCCCTGGTGTCAGACATCTCTCCCTCTGTCCTCTCTGTGACCCGACAACTGAACGGAGCTGCAGAGGAGACTCTCACACTGTGCCCCATATCAGCTCATCTCCTGCTGCTGTGACCCGGGAGATTGTGTCTCCACTCTGTGTCATCCCCCGGCAGAGACTGACACTGGGGGCGGAGCCTGCACTGAGGAGGCAGAAGACTCTGCTCTGCCAGGTAGTACACCCTGCAGCTTCTGCCTCCTGTTCTCCGCTCTGCATTGTGTCGGAACCACAAACCAGTTGGTCCGGGACAATGCAGAACTTATCGGGACATTTTCTTCTCTATCCGGGGCAGCGGGGCTGGTCTGAAAAACCGTGACTGTCCCGTCAAAAGCGGGACGGTTGGGAGCTATGCAGTATATACCCACCATATATACATACATACAGCACATACACACATACCAACAGTACCATACACACCCATGCAGCACATACATATACATACAGCATATACACACATACAAACAGTACTATACACACCCATGTAGCACATACAGATACATACAGCATATACACACATACAAACAGTACCATACACACCCATACAATACATACACATACATACAGCATATACACACATAAATACAAACACTACTATACACACCCATGCAGCACATACACACACATACAGCATATACTCACATACAAACAGTACCATACACACCCATGCAGCACATACACGGGCATAGAGTATATACCCACCATATACACATACATACAGCATATACTCACATACAAACAGTACCATACACACCCATGAAGCACATACACGGGCATACAGTATATACCCACCATATACACATACATACAGCATATACTCACATACAAACATTACCATACACACCCATGAAGCAAATACACGGGCATACAGTATATACCAACCATATACACATACATACGGCATATACTCACATAAAAACAGTACCATACACACCCATGAAGCACATACACGGGCATACAGTATATACCAACCATATACACATACATACGGCATATACTCACATACAAACAGTACCATACACACCCATGCAGCACATACATATACATACAGCATATACACACATACAAACAGTACTATACACACCCATGCAGCACATACACATACATACAGCATATACACACATACAAACAGTACTATACACACCCATGCAGCGTATACACAGACATAGAGCATATACACATATGCACACATATAAAGAGCATATATACATCACCATATACAGACATAGGGGGGTAATTATCAGGGCTTCTGCGGCACCTCAGTGGCATAGAGGCCCTAAAATAATAACCCAAATGCTAGCATATTGCCATTATTTCCCCCTTTCCGCCACCTCGGCACCAGGTGGGCAAGGAGGGGTGTAAATGGGGGCACGGCTGGTAGGTAGTGGCCGTTCCTGTCCCCATGCCTGCGCACCTGCTGCAGCTGGCGAACTTTTATACATGAAAATTCATCAGCTGTGTTTATAAACACTATAAAGGCCCCCGCCGTATACGTAAAGAGGCCGAAGCATCTTGATGTATCTGGTTGCACCTGAGCAGCGGCACTGCTATCAGACGCTAAAGCATGAGCGCCAGCGCTTAATAAATGACCCCAATACAGCATATACACACATACACAAACATCCAGCACATACATACCCAATATCCCAGATTCTGGGCCCCCTGACACTGCAGGCCCTATAGCAGCTGCTATGGCTGTTACCCCTGTAGTTACGCCCCTGCCCATAGACTTGCATTGGGCACACACATCTCCTTTCAGGCCGCCAGCAATACAGACAGAACAAGTGACCGACAGAGATGGACCGGCATCTATAAGGATAAAAGGATGTGTCATAAATACCTAAGGTCAGGTATATAATGACATAGGTTTACCGGAACCCCTGTAGGTGTTACTATCCCTACATTATAATCCCCAATATTTCTGCTCAACCTGCGCCTCTTTTCTCCTACTTTTGTCTGGCTGTAATAAAATACCGCACTTGGTGACAGTGTGAAATCATTTTGATCCTCGCTGATAAAATACAAAAAGGTTATTTCGTTTCGGCAATAAAAACGTCGATTCATTATTAAGATTTAAAACAATTAGCTTAAAATATTGTTTGAGCGCGTTGACTTCCTGAGCTGGCACATTAATGAATAAATATAATTAGAGGCTGCTAGAAAAAAAAAAAATGTAAAAAAAAAAAAAAAGCCTAATTTTTGTTCTTGATATATGTCATCAATTGTGTATTTGAAATGGAATCATAAAACCCAAAGCTTTGTTTAATCACAAATGTCAAAAATTATTAGGTAATAACCACCACCGCGCCGAGTCAAAGACAAAAGGCTCGCATTTCAATCGCATTTCGCTGCCGCAGGATTTGGCGGTTTCTCGTTTTCAGACGTCGATTAAAAAGGTCACCGGGAGAAGGGTTTACTTTTAATGTCAAATTAATATTATTTTTATTTGTAGAGCGCCAACATGTTCCACCAATGTCTAATCAAGGAATACGTATACATACTGAAAATTCCACAAAATTGGTTTGGACCGCTAATAGATATAGCGCATGCGCAACCTGGGTCCCAAGACAAAAGACCACCCATTGTCCAACAATTGCATCATCTAAATGTCTATTACATTGCAGGAAAAGAAGTTATCTAGCAACGACAAAGTACACAAGTACTCATAGGGGCTTATTTACTAAAGATCCGTGGCCACACTTTCAGCGTTTTTTCCAACGTTTTCGGGATTTTTGCCTCTGGGACAGATATCAAACTGGGGATTGTGTCGCACGTGATCGGATTGTGGTGCAGCTGCGCTGCTTTCATGTGAAAGAAATCAGGGGGCGGCCGTCGACAATCCAACTGATTCAGACTGAGCGCAGGATTTAACATTGTGTTGCAAGACAATGCACTTACATGCACCAGGAAGAAGAAGGTGAACTCTGTCGGACCTGAGCGGGGAAGCGACACATGCACATGCACGCAGCACGGTGCATTATCGTCGGACACTACATACTTTGTGAACTCCAGCGGCCGGTTAAGTAAATGTGCTCCATAGAGTTACTGAGACATGGGGGTGGGGCTTTGTGATGATCTAGAAGAGAGCCCACCGCTGTCTCTGTCTCATCTGACCCTAAATCGGATTATATTAGTCCTATCCTTGCCACTCTAAATACACATGTTATGGCATTGTTCATCTCTGTACATCAAAAATAATGTTCAACTTTAACTTTTTCTTAAACTTCTCCTGTGCTGCACCTGCTCTCTGGAGTTCTCAAAAATGTAGTCAAACGTCACTTCTTAGTAGTTTACAAGTTAGAAGTTTTGACCATGCGGACAGGCCCTTTTTTTTCCAATTCATAAAGCTTTTATTTTTATCAAGACTTCTCCTGTGCTGCACCAACTTCAAAAAATGCACTGCCAGCTAAGCAGACAAACCTCTTGCATCCAAGAGGGATGACCTGCTGAGACTTTCAATGGATTCCGAAACAAAGTGGCAAAAGCTCTTAGCCAAAGGTTGTGCCCTCTGGCTCTGATCCACGTCTGGTATGTGGAGTGAGCAGTGTATGGGCATAAATAATTTTTAGAAATTCATATGCCACTCTATCCACTCTCTAAGTATGGCCAAAGTGTTCAATGCTATAATGAGAACTTCAGAGTTGGCCGCCCACTTTCCATTTTGATATGCGCATGTGCCATACTAAGCTAGGGGTTGCTAGACAGTGAGGCACCAGGACCTAGCAACCCCTAGCGTGCTGCTTGCTATGACGCATTAAGTGGGGAGGAGGGAGATGTGAGTTTTGGGGGTTTATTTAACTGGTTGATGATTCTCGCGCATGTGTGGTCAGTTTGTTTTTGCTCTTCACTTTGAACTGCGCATGCACCACACTAAGTTAGGATGTGCTAGAAAGTGAGGCACTGGGACATACGCAAACTCTGTCGAAAATTGCATTCCCGCCTCTCTGCCTAGCAACCCCTAGTCTAGTGGGGCACATGCGCAGATCAAAGCGGAGAGTGGACGGCCGACTCCACTTGTTCTGCAGATTTCTGTAAACACAAGCTGACCGCGCAGGCGCATGATTTACCTGTTGTGGATGGCGAGACAAGAAGTGAGGAGGCAGACCTGTTGCTATGATGTATTGAGGGGGAAGAGGGAGATTGGAGCTTTGTGTTTGTTTTTTTATCCCGGCTGAGGACGTTTGGTTTCCCGAGGGTCAGTACACATACTCTTGGACACTGATATCAGAAGAAAGTGGTAATTTTTGTGGAGAATAAAAAAGGGGTCCTGGTACCCTGGTATGATTGAAAGGTAGAACACTCCAGAGCCCAGGTGCAGCATGGGAGAAGTTTACTTATTTCTTCTACCCAGAGCTGTAATAAATCCATGTGCCTGAGCCATAATTTTCAGCTGTTAGTGAATCTTCGGTGTTCTTTGTTGAAAGTGTTGAGAGCAACACAAACAGACTACGATATTCTGTCTCCATTTGTAAAATAACACGCTATTATCGGGTTGGGAAACATGATGTTTTCGAGACCTCCGATGGGTTATTTGGGGCTAGTAATTGCGTCTTCAGTTGATTGTTTTCTAAGTGTTGACTTAACACTGACAAAGACGCAAAGTGACTTGTGATGATAAACAACATTGTAGCGACGCTTCTAATAGGTCACGTAACACCCACTTATTCCATTTCCCAAGGATCCGATTTTTTTCTCCTCTGGATGACCTGAAATTCTTTGGATGTTATTTTACCATCAAGTTTAATAACAATTACATATGCATGATAACCGCTGATTTACATGTATTACTTGACAGAGGACATTGTTTCATTGCTTCTTCCATGTGCCGGATAAAGGAGTCGGCATATTTTACTGTCACCGGGTAATCTACGGGTTTTAGCATTGTGGCGAGCCAGCTGAAGCATAGCAAATAACGGGGTCGATTTACTGCAGTATAAGATAATAAGTGCGGCTAATGGAGCATTGACGTGCAACTATCCGAAGGGGCTGTTTATTATTTTATATCCATTATTTTATTTATAGCATTTTATTTACATAAAAGCAGATTTCGGACATCAAGTCTTCGTGGCACATTTGCGAGCAGATAATCTATGTAGCATCATGCAAACAGTGAAGAGATGCGGAGTATACAGAAAATCTGTCTCTTTAGAAGTCAGGCAGTGCCTTAGGGCAGTCAAGTGGGTGGAGTCGCTTTGACAATACGGCAAGCAATGCACAGGGCTTTATGGTGATGGGTGGGGGGTGCTGTCTACCCCCATTTTAAAAAATGTCTTGTGGAAGATGTTAGAGGGGAATTTTACTTAAAGGGGCCACTAATTGGTGCATTTTAATTGTTTTAATTTTTCTTTCTTTAACCGGAGGCAAAAGATTTGGTTCCCTGACTGAGAAGATGATTGTGAGACCTAAAGGGTCCCACAAACCTAAAACGGATGTTCTCTGTTTTTGTCATCATTGGCTAAAAGAGAATAACTAATTACTAGTAGCTAGTACCACTTCTCTCTCCTGAAAACACAATGCAGCAGTGTATGATTCAAACCCCGCCTTCGGCACCTGCCGGATCTATCAGGTGGCTCTATCCGGTGGAGTGGGTGCAGTTACTGGCAGCATTGTGCACCCAGCTTAGTCCGGAACCTGTTGCAGGCTATAGCTAGTGCACAGGCGTGAGGCGTCCCTGCCTCACATCAGCCTACTGCATGACCCCTCACTCTCCCTGCCCAATTATCGAAGAGGGCGATTAAATCACGGCTTTTACACATGTTTTCAGCCGTACAAGCCATAATAAATTCCCTGCAAAGGGTTTATATATTAAACATAATCAAATCCATCATATCTGGGGTGAATAGGGAACCCTATGCAGGTACGATGCAATTACATGTAATGTGTCAGGGGAAGGAAAAATCTGAAATCTTGAATTTTAAAGGAACGTTCCAGGCACATCTGTTATACAATGTATGCCTAGTTCTGGGAGGAGCATAACAGCCGTAATGCTCCGCCCCCATCAAACCCTGCACTAGATATTCTACATTGTATAGACTTTGACCAGAGTGTTCCTTTAACCCGTGATTCTCAACACCTTTTACTATATGTTCCTAACAGGGCATGGCCTGAATTTTCTGGACCTCCTTCTATAAGTTATACCCTATGAAGTCCAGGATCCTCTTTATCTTCATATTGCTTCCATATTTCCGATGTAATACAACATCCTGCAATGTTTCCCTGTGATATCTTATGACAATGTCCAACTTTTCATGCCCTTTCCTCCAGAACACAACTTTTCCGAATCCCCTAATATTGTCCCCATGAGAATTCCTTCTATTGTTCTGTTGTTCCCCAAAGTTCTAAAGAAATTCCTATTTGTTTTCTTTTTCTTTCGGCTGATATTTTTCTGCAAAGTTGCACTTCACGACTTGCGCTGGCCGAGTCCTCAGCCCATAAAATAAACAGAAACAAACATATTTATCTTTGGCGGACAATGGACTGTCAGGGTGATTTGCCAACAAGCTATAGAAAGTGTTGGTCGTTTTGACCCCCGGCATCCTCTGCGGTTGGGAGTGCCCCGATCCTGTTGAATAACATTGTCCTTAGATCAATGGAAAACAGATTCATGAACAATGTCTGGGGAGGAAGCTCTGAAGGCGGGCGAAGCATCACAAGTGTATACACAGCGCTGTGTGCCAGTACATGGATACATGGAATGTTCTATCTCCAAGTCAGCAAAGCTTCATGGGAAAAACTTCCAAAGATATTACACCCATCGATGGATGCTGCAGATTTCCATAGATAAAATCAATGTGCCTAGAAGACAATAGTCTGTATACATCGGGGGTCCTGCTACGCTCTTCTATTCTCCCGGGGTGAGGGGTCACTTTATTGTTGATATATAGAAATGAGGATCAGAAAGTTTACATTCTTTTCATCCGATGTTTGGCACATTGTTTCCGTGTACTTTCTGACAGCTCGGATATTGTACTCGCCGCGTCCTTGCATTTTTTAAAATCCATTTGTAATATTTTTATTAATCCAACAATAGTCGTTGACCTCCAGCGCTGGAATGGTCAGAAGAGCCGCGTGTTACCGGTACAGACCTGCAGATAAATAGAAATATTTAGTATTATCCATTCAGTAATCAGGTGTCATATTCATATCTTCCCGTCTATTTATCTAAATACTGGATTTCTTTATTTGATTCTGCATCTGTTATATGTGTGTATCTCTATTTATTCACCTATCTTCTATCTATCTATCGTATATATCCATCCCATATCTCATATCTATCTATCTGTCTATTTATCTATATATCAATCCCATATGTATGTATCTATCTATCCATCTAATTATTCCATATGTATCTATCTTTCTATCTATCTCATGATTATCTATCTATGTCATATATATATCTATCTATCTCATCTATTTATATATTAATCCAATATGTATGTATCTAACTATCTATGTATCTATCTTGGCTTGACAAATGTTGTTACTTAAATAAACTTTACCCAATTTTGGATTTCATTTTGAAGTTCTGGCTGCCTTATTGAATTCTATCTATCTCATATCTATCTATCTGTCTATCTATCTATCTATCTATCTATCTATCTATCTATCTATCTATCTATCTCCTATCTATCTCATATCTATCTCATATCTATCTATCTATCTATCTATCCATCTCCTATCTATCTATCTATCTATCTATCTATCTATCTCATATCTATCTATCTGTCTGTCTGTCTATCTATCTCCTATCTATCTATCTCATATCTATCTATCTATCATCTATCTATCTATCTATCATCTATCTCATATCTATCTATTGATCTATCATCTAACTATCTATTTCATATCCATCTATATACTGTATCTCTCTACACAATAAACATTTAAGGGTTGGCCACTTAATCTTTTCTGTAAGACATGTCTCTGCATGTTTATGTAGCTGTGCCTCTGCCACCTTTTGAGAGCCTCAGACTTTCCCTGTTCTCCCCATGCTGCCGTCTCCATATATATACTCAGCTATCTCTCTCTCACTGCTCTAGGCCGTGCCAATGGCGTCACCCACTGTGTCTCTCTTTTCACACTCTGTCCTCACTGACAGAGACAGAAATAGGGGAGTGGGAGGCAGCAGGATGAGTCATAACTCTCCTGCTACAACTCCTCCTATTCAGAAGATCTCAGACATGTAAACAAAATATCATGGAGAGTCTGCACACAGCACACATGTAAGTAGCAAGACTGTTGAATCACTCTTTAAACATTCGGGGAATATTATTAATTCACATCGGTAAAACAGGGGCCAACTCCTTTAGCATGATACAGTAGTGGTATAAATTATATAAATGCTACAAAGGTTATATTCAGTAGATCTTCCTCATATAATTCATATCTCATTCAAACAAGTTATAATATATGTGAAAATTCATGTGACATATCCAGATAACGCCCACAGTGTATGGGTACAATACAGTGTTATCTCTAGAAGTTTTTATAAACCATATAAAAAGACACTGACACTTACATGCATGGGCAGCATCTGAGTGGGCCAGGCTATAGTGCTATTCTTCTCCAGGCCGGACCTGACAGCCACCTGCCAGTTTTATCAGGAAACCCAAAATCCAGTTTCGATCCTCATCTGGTTACCTGTCCTATGAGTAGTATGTTTTGGATTTCCACTGCAGGGTGGCAAAGTCAAGTGTACATTGCAATTTAATTAATGTGAGATTGATGATACAGCCTTACCTGAGGCATCTAGCTTTGTGCTTGCGTAAAGTCTCTATAAGAGGACACTTGGTGGTTGTACCCTACTCTATAGCGGTCAATATTCTCATATACTCATCTGACATTGACTCAGAAAAGGGTAATTTCGGTAATTAAGAATTTCGGTAATTACAGCTGAGCCATATCAAGATTCTGCATAAAGAATCCCTCCTGACCTTGACCTACACAATTAGGTCAGGTGTCCGTTGTGCATTACATGTACTCCCCCACACAACGTGAATGATCACCTACCCCAAAAACCTCCTACTGCGGGTCCAACTGAGCATAAACACAAGGACCCTTAATACTCTGAAGTGCCCCATATGAATGGAGGGTTAGCACACATTCTCGACTAGTGCTCCATTCTCTTCAATGGGATTGTAATGACTCTATAGAGCGTTGGTCAAGCGTGTGTATAATAATCATATGGGGCAGTGAAATGGGATTATTCTTGTGATCATTGGGGGCTCCAGCAGTAAAACCCACAGTAATCAGACACTTATGACCTTTCCTGTGGACAGAGGATGATTCTTTTGTGGTGAAGCCATTTTGGAAGGGTAAGCTCACCCACCTTGGACAGTCCTAATGACCAAAAGCTATTTTGGTAGATCAAAAAATGTTAAAAGGAACCTGTGAAAAATGTGACCCTCCTCAGGTTCCCCACTTTCCACCCAGCCTCCGCTTAATTCGCTAGTGTTACCTTACACAGGCGTCCAAGCTTCAAAGGACCGCTGCAACCAAATCGTCTACATGCATCTCCCCTCCTAATTCTCAAACAGACAAAGGGCCATAAAACTCTTGATCCAACAGGTTGAATAAGGACAGTTATGGAGTTATGGTCCTTCTCACCCCAAGGACAAATACATTTTTGGAAGTTATCTTCAGGAGATCATAGTGGTGTGGTTTCTAGGGCTCTAGCACACTTGGGTCCAGAGATATCAATATCTTTGGATAGAACTATAGCAAATGGGTTAGGTTTGGTATCAATGTGATCCAGGGATTCACTCGGATCCAATGATACCAGAACCATGACCCTATGCCTTCCCTTAGAGAAGCTATGGCTTCTCCAGGGCTCTGGTTGCAGTACCAGGTAGGAGGGACCCATGACCCCTCCTATTGGGTGGGCAGAGGTGTGACTGCACCTGATATAATCAGGCACCTATAAGGCCGCATTGTCTTTTGTCTGGGAACCATTTTAACATCAAGAGCAGAGAAGAATCTTAAGCTGTGGACTGGTTCCATTAGCCACACACAAGGTAACGAGGTAACTGCTGTTACTTGTAGTGCTACCTTGTATTTTGTACTCTGTGTTACTATATATATCTCTACTGTATATATTGTTTTGTCTAGTGTGCCCTTAAGGCAATTAAACATAAAATATAATCTGTTTTGCTCTTTTATCTCAATCCACTAATCCCCACGTCCGAGTCTCTCATTTATACATGCTACCGGGTTGGTTCCTCACCCTATATAATCTCGTTACGGACCAGGCTTATATTAAAGGAGAACTGGTGGCAGCTCAGGGTTGATACTGAGACTAGTGAGAGAGATCTTATAGCCATTCAGGGCCATGATTGATTGTTGTGCCATATCCGGAAGTCGTGTGGACAACTTTAAATCACTTCCTGCGCCTCTCAGAACATGTGCGTTCTGGGAGTGTCTATAAAAGGATAACTAAGTGACCTTGCGTACCCTTCAGGGGTCCAAAACATCACAGTTTCCTTCACAGAACCCAACACATATAAATATATATTTTTTCACCAAGTTTTCTCCTCAATTTTCTCCTCAATCTTCCCTTATTCTTCTCATATGTGAATTGGCAGTTGTCCTGTTTCACAGTTGCAACTTCTACCCAAACGTGGTCCCCCGAGCTCACTCACATCCGACTCAGCGGATTAATTGTCATGGGTTTTCTTTAAGGACCAGCCCTGGAGACTTGTTTCCTCCTGACTATGATGCATTAGACTTATTTATTCTGGAAAGTGGAGCTAATTTATAATCTGCACCCTTTGTTGAAAGCAAGGACGTTTCACACGTTACTATAAAACCTACATATATGTAGAAGACGAGGCTTTGTCTTGGGTCTATCCACCACTGCGTCCCTAAAAAAAAGTTCATCATCCACCTTCAGCTCTATTTTTGTTTAAGTCATTTCCCAGCTGAAATTTAAACTTTCATTGGAAATGATTACTTTAGGGCAAATTCAGTGTATTATTACTGTCATTAGGAAGGACGAGGACAGAGATTTGAAGGCTGCACCATTATGTTTGATCTCCATTTATGGAATTTGGTTAAAAGACGAGAAGGGAAAGAGGAAAAAAAAACACAAAGACAAAAGCTCTGGGAGACAGACCCGAGGCTGGGACTTGTTTTGTCAGCGTTTTCTAAGCAGTTTTAGCAGAAATTGTCTCCTGGTGATATGTCAGTCATTGTTTACAGAAATCTAACCGGAGTCACAAAGGGGATCATTAGTATAAATGTGATTTGCGGGGATTTTTCTTAATTACGGTGTTTGCTTGTTTCTATTGCTCTATTTCGAGCTTGAAAAAGCTGAAAAATATTCACCCTTTCCAAGACAGATCTCAAAATATTGTATGTGAAGTAGGGCATTGGAGGGCCAGTAACGGGTCATGTGATGGACCCTTAATGGAGAGCACCACCAGAGAGGCTTGGCAGCCCAGATTCCAGATGGATGGTCAACAGCTAGTTGGTCAACTGTGGTCATCAGCAGGCCTGTAATGGGTCATGTGATAGACCCTTTATGGAGAGCACCACCGGAGAGGCAGGGCAGCCCAGATTCTAGATAGATAGTCAACATCTAGTTGGCCAACTGTGGTCATTGGTGGGCCTATAACAGGTTATGTAATGGTCCCTTTATAGAGAGTACCACCGGAGAGGCACGGTAGCCAGATTCTAGATGGATGGTCAAAAGCTAGTTGGCCAACTGTGCTCACTTTTATCTCTACATAAGGGGAAATGACAGTCTTTGCTTCCAACACACTCTTTTCTTTTCAGTCTTCGGTTCATTTCATGGCTGTTTTCTTATCTCAGACCAGTTCTTCACCTGGTACAGTTTCACCTATTCAAGGTGTTCACTAATGAGCAAGGTTGAGATTTGAGGGCAACCAAAACACTTTCTCATGGGTCGTCCCATAGGTCACTACACCAACACAGAGTCTATTTGAGTAGTCAAATTTTTTCTTGTTGCATCCATTGGATCAGTTCACCTTAGGAGCTTCCCTGTGCCCATGCCTTTTGGATACAAATCAACCAAACGTCTTGTAGGATGTTGCTGAGGAGGCCTGTACTCCTTAGGAGACCTAAGACTAAGGCAAGTGCCAGTCTGCAGGTAACTGATAGGAATATCAGGATCTTAACATTCTAAGGCAAAAGCTACAAAACCAAACACTACTGAAAGAAATGTGTTTGAGTTATATGTAAAGAATTAGCAAATTTGTATCACATGATATTGGAACATGGTAGTGGCCTCATTAATGGATTTTACTGTTGGGCAAGAGCAGATTAAGACGGCCATGGGCCCGGGGCTCTGTGAATATTAAGCCCCTACAAGACTGGAATCACTTCCTACATATGGTACTAGAATCAAGCTTCTTGGGGAATAGAGGATGTGACCTTCCGTCTTTCAATCTGTTTTTTCAGGACCTTTGGAGGACCTTCAAAGGTCCAGAAATGGCTCTTATGTACATGTGTATGGAAAGTAAGAACAGATATATTAGGATTTCATAGGTGAATGTCCTTCTGAATATAAAATTTGGTGGGTGGTTTGGAGTGGCCCAGGGGCCTTTAGAGGGCTCCCGCCCAAACCGCCTGTATTATTATCCACTAATGCTGATGGGTCCTGCTGATCCCAGTCCCACACTGATTAAATCCCTCCAGATCCATGCTTGACTGTTCTGAGTAACCGCTGTAGAAGGCTTCTGGTTAAATAGTACAGCAGTCAATCAGAAGAGAGGGGAGGGGCTATAAAGCAGCTCATTACACAGAGCACAGAAGTGTGAGGACACATTCCCGATACATAATCTTGGAATTTGAATCCATTTTTTTACAATCCTGCGGTTACATACACAAAAGTATAATTACACATCTCTCCAGGGATCCCACCTAACACATGCAAAACATCAAACAACATCTCTAATACTGGAAAGACTATAGTGTCTCTTCTTGATGTTCATGTATCTGCTCCTTAACATTTCGCCTTGAAATGTGAGATAGCGGAAAGGTTGGCAAAACAGCGGTTTACTTACATTTCCGAGTGTTATCTCCGCGCTTTGTTCTAAACATATCCGCCTTGTTTATAGCCGGGTCCACTTTGTACATTAATCAAGTAGCGGCGCCCCCCCCCCCCCCCATCCCTTTTATTTCATAAACCTTCAAACTACAGTTAAATGTCAACATTAAGCTCTTGTTGTTGAAGGATTTTCCGAGATATTATTTTGGCTAGAAAGGGTATCAGCTTAAAGGGGAAAAAAAATTCTCCCTTCTTTTTAAAATTAACTCGTTGTTTTTTTTTTCTTTGCCTCCTATTTAATTGGGGATATCATCAAAGGGGGGAAAAACACATAGTTACTTAAGTAAACATCTTACAACAAATCGCTTTCTGTTATTGTTGCCGGAATGTTCTGTGACATTGACATTTAGATCATATGGAATTTCAAACAAATCAAAAAAAATGTTAAAAATTTTTTTCAAAAAACCCCATAAAATCAGACTTGATGTTTTTTTTATTTTGCATGTCGTTAATGAGATGTATTATGCATGCTGCCTGCTCAACTACAAAAGGCAATTCTTTTCCCAGAAGAAGTGTTCAGACGATGTAAGCCAGACAATGATGCCAGGGAGCTCTTTGATTCTTGTCTTCTCTGAGATTTGTAATAAATTCATGGTATAGTTAAAAATAATCCAAAAAAAAAAAAAAGAATTATTTGGGGTTATTCAATTTACCCTGTAGAAAATGGCTTGAAGGGGCACTGTGAGACCCCTAAATGAGGGCAGCCTAGTATAGAGGGGGAAGATGCTGAGATTGATGATATAACATTTTCTATAGTCATGCTTTATCTGATTTATCTATGTAGTTGGTAGAAGCAGTACAACTCGCAGGCTTTATCTATATAATTGGGAGTAGCAGGACTCACAGGCTTTATCTATATATTTGGGAGTAGCAGGACTCACAGGCTTTATCTATATATTTGGGAGTAGCAGGACTCACAGGCTTTATCTATGCCTTTTCTTGAGGCCTGGAGGCAGCCGGGACCCAGAATACCGGAGTGGCCGGCGGTTGCGGCCTAGGCACGCTGTGGTCACAGTGCTTGGTATGGGGACCGGAGGGCTGTCCTACAGCCTGGTAGGTCTACAGCAGGTGGTGTGTGCAAGAATATGGAGGGAGAGGCTGAACACTGGTTCTCCCAATGGATGGGGAAGCCTGTGGTGGTTACAGCTGTATCCAGGGATCAGATGGAGGCAACATTGTTCAAATCAACTTACCGTTCTTTATTGAACAATGAGTAGCAGACAACCTCACTCTGTCCATGTGCTCAAACACCATGTGCTCCGACTGCACAGGGGTTTTATACTCCCCCGGGTCAAGGGGTAGCACCTCTACAATCACACTCCAGTTTACAATACAGCCACATAATCAGATAACATCTTACACCCATTTAACTATTGCTTTTCCAGGCAGAGGCTACAGCTGCTATTACACAATGCCCAGATTCCAGAACCTTCTTAGAGTGTTCGCGACTCCCCCTAACAGCTCATGACCTGGAGAGGGTGCAATTTGAAACTACCAACCTTAGTATGTATTGGCATGGGTGTTGCACAGGGATCACATGCTTTATCTATGTGAGTGGGAGAGGCAGGACTCACAGGTTTATTTGTGTGGGTGGGATAAGCAGGACTCACAGGCTTTATATATTTGGGTGGAAGATGCAGGACTCACAGGCTTTATCTATGTGGAAGGGAGAAGCAGGACTCACATGCTTTATCTAGGAGGGTGGGAGAGGTAGGACTCACAGGCTTTATCTATGTGGGTGGGGGATGCAGGACTCACAGGCTTTATCTATGTGGGTGGGGGATGCAGGACTCACAGGCTTTATCTATGTGGAAGGGAGAAGCAGGACTCACATGCTTTATCTAGGAGGGTGGGAGAGGTAGGACTCACAGGCTTTATCTATGTGGGTGGGGGATGCAGGACTCACAGGCTTTATCTATGTGGGTGGGGGATGCAGGACTCACATGCTTTATCTAGGAGGGTGGGAGAGGTAGGACTCACAGGCTTTATCTATGTGGGTGGGGGATGCAGGACTCACAGGCTTTATCTATGTGGGTGGGGGATGCAGGACTTACAGGCTTTATCTATGTGGGTGGAAGAAGCAGGACTCACAGGCTTTATCTATGTGGAAGGGAGAAGCAGGACTCACATGCTTTATCTAGGAGGGTGGGAGAGGTAGGACTCACAGGCTTTATTTATGTGGGTGGGGGATGCAGGACTCACAGGCTTTATCTATGTGGGTGGGGGATGCAGGACTCACAGGCTTTATCTATGTGGTTGGGGGATGCAGGACTCACTGGCTTTCTATGTGGGTGGAATAAGGAGGATTTATAAGCTTCATCTATGTGGGAAAGAGAAGCAGGACCCACAGGCTTTATCTATGTGGGTGAGGGATGCAGGACTCACAGGCTTTATCTATGTGGGTGGGGGATGCAGGATTCACAGGCTTTATCTATGTGGGTGGGGGATGCAGGACTCACAGGCTTTATCTATGTGGGTGGGGGATGCAGGACTCACAGGCTTTATCTATGTGGGTGGGGGATGCAGGACTCACAGGCTTTATCTATGTGGGTGGGGGATGCAGGACTCACAGGCTTTATCTATGTGGGTGGGGGATGCAGGACTCACAGGCTTTATCTATGTGGGTGGGGGATGCAGGACTCACAGGCTTTATCTATGTGGGTGGGGGATGCAGGACTCACTGGCTTTCTATGTGGGTGGAATAAGGAGGACTTACAAGCTTCATCTATGTGGGAAAGAGAAGCGGGACTCACAGGCTTTATCTATGTGGCTGAATGAAGCAGGACTCACAGGCTTTATCTATGTGGCTGAATGAAGCAGGACTCTCAGAAACAGAATTTCAAATTTTATCCAGAAAACTAATCCATCTCCTATTTCAATATCTCTAGGAATGATACAAAGCTGAGAGGTTGAGATGGATTTCCATTGAGATTCTCCATAAGATGCTGTGTACTAGAGGATCAGAAGAGCGAGCCGTTCCTCTCTGTGAGCGGAGAATCTGACCACAGTGTGTATACAGCCGTGTTACACCCTGACATTCCCTGGCATCGCTGCTATACAATATCCAACTTCCAAACTGTCCAATTACTGACTTTTACATAAATTTGATCCAATGTTTGGGCCGAGCCCGTCTCCGCCTCTATATTGGGAATTCATTCCGTTCTGTGGTTGTGTTGTACAAACTAAACTATCCGTGAAGTCAAATCAATCTTACATTATAATCCACAATCAGTGAAACTCGCAGCTCGTGACCCCTGGTTTAGGTAACTCAACTCTCTGAAAGCTCCACAAAGGAGGAATTTGCTTATATTATTTGCATCTACAAACTATTTGTTGAGTACTTGTCAATCCTCTTTATTTTCACCAAAAAACCTTGATCTCATCTCCAGTATAGCAAAATATTTCTATCACATTTAGCAAAAATGTGCACTTAAGGGGATTTCCAAGACTATAATATTGATGGCTTATTCTTTGACATCTGAACGGTATGGGTCCAATACAAAGAACCCCCATGCAGGTGGCGTAACTTGAAGCTGATAGGCCCCAGTACAAAGTGTGTGCCAGGCCCCCGACTATAATGTATGGCTTATAGTACTAGTCTTCTCATATGGAAAAGTGACACCTTATGGGCCCCCTAATCATCTTGGGCCCAGTTGCGACCGCAACCTCTGCCCTTGGCCCAAGAACCAGTTCAATGACCTTTATGATTTTTGGGGCTGGGCATGTGATGCAGTACGTGCAAGGGCACCATAGTCCTTCAAATAACTATTAGTGGGGAGTCCTGGAAATCTGACACCCCCTTATCTAGAATAAATGGACAACCTTAAGAACAGATCAAAGTCCAACAGAACCAGTTGGATGCATAGGCAAAGCTCCAGAATGTACACAGGTTGCAAATGTCCAGGTCCTCTATCACATCAGAAGACAAATAAATAAGGGACCCTGTTTCAGGTTTTTTTTACCTTTAGAACCTAAGTACCATGGTCAAGACGTGTTCATAATCCCTTTACCTCTCATGAAGAACCCAACCCTGAAGAACATATCCAGGTCACAAAATATGCATCTCTACCATAAATTCTTTAGTCGGCATGAATACCCCAGCAAAACGGAGAAACATAACCTTAGCTGAGACTGGCCTTGTCCTCCCTTATTCATGGGTGGTGACAACTTACATAAGGCCCACCCAGATGCACAATTGAAGGTCTGCCAACCACAGTGCAAAATCTGTACTCAACTATAACTTGTTATTTATAGACTGGTTTCTAATATTGGGAGGAAACACCTTCTGGCTCATGGGCCCTTGTGCAACCCAACCTTGGGGTACACCTCTGGTTGGCCAAGATTACTTGCTATAAGTTGTTCCTGACAAGGCTGGATATTGAAAAAAATGTTTATTGTACACCTCTGGTTCCTCTTCAACACCAGTATTGTAATCTTGGTATAGAAATGAGAGAATCAACCCTGTAGCTTAGAACATTTCTTCGAGCTGAGAAGGTGAAGAACATGCACCACATCCACCTCAAGACGACTGACATCGGAGTAAACAAGAATGGGATAAGGCCCCATTTTCTAACTTGTTTTAGGGCCTGTCCTCCTCGATGTACTTTATGCTTAAGGCTAACCATTAACTTGTCTATGAAATCTCTGCATCTCATCCCATAGGCAAAAATAACTTTTACAGGTTTTAACAGTGAAGACAAAAGCCTTTCATGTTCTCGCTTTTCCAGATATTTCAGCCGTAAAAACACATATATAAATGCCAACACGTTAACATTCAATCTATGGATATTTCCATTTTTCCACTGGAGCCTGGACCAGCTATGTTCAGCCTTTAAATAAACACATGAAGGCTTCGGGACGGCAGTATAAACATTCCCAAGTTCCTCCGCTCTAATTTAGGTAAAGTTCCAAGGTTGTTTGTGCAGTAATGTTGTGGGTTTTTTTCTGTCCCGGCTATGTTTACTTTTTGAAGAGGGATGGAAATAATTTCACACAGAAAATCCCTGGATATCTTACTTAAAGCATCAGTCCATCCGAGCATGTGAAACAAAATAAACACCCCCTTAAAGGGTAGTCATTGTGGCCCGGGCTCCTAGGCATTAGATATTTCCTTCCTCCACCATGTATCATGTATTGGGTTCTGTTTGTGTTTTTTTTTAATACTCTCGCCCGCTTCTCGCTATATGTACATAGGTCTCTGTACTGTGTAGGTCAATATTGGTGTAAGGCAAAATGGTTGTATGTTTATGCAGATTTATGTTCCTAATGTATGGGGAGCAAAGACAACTTCAGTCTCTGTGATGGCTAGATGTTCTGCCGAGTAAGTAGTGACTTTCCAAAAGCTCCAAAAATTTTGATTGGTAAGTTATAAAATATAGTTATAAACTCTGGACCCCCAGTGAGGGGAATGAAATGTAAATACTTGACTGATGTAGGTTTCACCTCTGTGACCCACACCAATCTTGACATGGGGGACCCCTGTGGGGCTGAGTGGAGATGTGCCCTTCAAAAATAGCCAAGTCCAATAGAGTTGACTGGAGAGCTGCCGCCCATGAATGAAGAATGGCCACCTTCTCATTTGGTCCAGACAGAGAACAGTTGTCAGGGTCCCTTATTCTGAAGAAGATCCAGTTGTGAGACAAGTATCTAATAGGTAAATATGACAAGTTTTGTTAATATGTCGAATAAGGGAAACGTCAGTTAAGACCTCATGCTCATGAATGTGTGGCCAGTTTTGGCCGTAGGAAATGATCGAAAACACACCACAAATCGGAGTAAAAACAGCAGTCCATGGGGGCATAAACGGCAGCCAGCTCACGAACAAAAAATTAAGTGATGTGCATAAGGCCTAAGACCGTTAAATGGGAGTCTTAAGGGGTTATTCCCATCACAAGTATTTATCAACAGCACCTTGATCATTTCCAGTGTTTCAAAGACAGGGTCAGCATTGAGATGGATGTGGATCACAGAGGTGGCACCCTAGTCTGTCAGGTATTTCTGTGGATGTGTCAAATATATCTCAGAATGGAATATCCTTGTAATATATAAAAAAAAGGTACTTACCTCTCATTGATCTCCACTGCTCCATGCATCACCAATGTCTTCCACTTCCTGTATTGGACACACCCAGGAAATGCAGGCAGATGACTAACCAGCCAATCACTGCTCCGCTGAAAGGGCTATAAGTGAGTGGTTGGACAGGAATTTTATAGAAACTATAATAAACAGTCCCTCCTCCCTACAAATTGATTAAAAAAACATTATAAAAAAGATACATGTTTTGCATTCACAGGACCCCTTTAATGCAAAAATAACAACGTCAAGAGAACGGAATTCAGCTTCTTGTTTTCTGATCTATTCACTTTTAGTCTATTTTTGCCCAGACTTAGTGATTTGTGTAATCCTTGTTTGTTTGTTTTTTCAGTAGAACTCGTCCCGATGCCGGTTCTCTAACCGTCATATAAACAGCATTGAAAAAACATAACAAACTGGGACTGAATAAACAATTCTCACACAATCTGCAGCAAAAATAGTTTCTTTTTGCTTCTCACAGCAAATTGTTTTCTTCTCCAGCAACTATTTTAAGTCCACTTTTTCTTCATCTACATTGGCCAGTTTCACAAAGAGACTGAAGATCATCAGATTACACCTATAACGACGTATACCACATAGGGGGCAACAAGGCGGCAGATAATGATTAGGGGTACACTGTACTCAGAAGTCTGCTCCACACAGAGGACCTCAGTCCACTGGTGACCTACACCACCAGGGATGCTTATATTAAAGGGGTGTCCCAGCTGAGAAATAATGATGGACAATTAATTTTAGATTGTGAGAGTTTGGCAGTTGTGTCCACCACAATCTGTTCATCGGAGAATGGAGAACGGAAGAACAGCGCCATTCTTTCTATAGTGGCTATTCTGGGAACTGCATCTCAGTCTCCATGCAAATAAATAGGAATTGAACTGCACTATCACAGCTTGACCACTACAAAGAGAATGTTATCTTCCTACTCCATTACCTGTGTTGATTTTGGCATTTGGGGGTCATCCAAGGTGTCAATGATATTCATAAGCTGAAAAAATACCTTTCACTATCAAGGATCTATATATTAAAAGGGCTTTTCAGTTTAGTGATGTTGATTAACGATCTATAAGATGGGTTATCAGTGGAAGATCTTGGGGGTCCCTCAATTGGGACCTCCATTGATCTTCACGTTCCAGCTTTCTCAGGTGCCAGAATCAACAATGAGATCGAAACTGTAAGAAAGCCACCCGGAGCCACAGCTTACCTACCATTCAAATGAAATAGAGCTTCGCTACAGTTCCAAAACTCATCCATTGCACAGAGAATAGAGGGGCACCCAAAATCAGGGTCTTGAGAGTCGGACTCCTATTAATCTAATAGTCATAATCTACAAAGTGGTCATCAACATTATTAAACAAGAAAACCCCCTAAAACTGTCCTACTTTCCACCCTAGAGTCAGCAAAAGTAGTTGTGTATAATACGTGTATGATCACATGTGTCCTCCATTGTCAGAACCATTCTTTGTTGAAGGGTATCCACCCTGGTAAAACAGATCCGGGAACCCCACATCCATATACTTCCGTGGGACCTAGAAAAAGTGGTCATTAAAAAATAAAAAATCTATGTGCGTTCACAGATATAGGGGCACATTTACTTTCCCGTGAAGTTCACCGAAAGTGCATTGTCCGAAGATAATGCATTGTGCCACGATTCCCTAAGATCGTGCGCCCGATATACTGCATGCGTGGCTTCCCCGCTCAGGTCCACCGGAGTTCACCTTCTTCTTCCTGGTGCATGTAAGTGCATTGTCCTGTGACACAATTTGAAAGTTAAATCCCGCGCCCATTCAAAATCAGTTGGATCATCCGACGGCCCGACCCCTGCTTTCTGTTGCATGGAAGCCGATGCCGCTGTGCCACAATCCAGCCGCGTGCGACACAATCCGAGCGCAGATACCTGTTAGATACCTGTCACAGCTATGCAATCCTCGAAAACGATGCAAAGTCTGACAAAAGCGGACCCTTAGTAAATAAGCCCCATAGGGTCTTGGTATCAGTTTCCCTATGGCATTAGGGGAAAGACTCAGGAGGAAATCCGATGCCAGAACTGATTTTATAGCTTATTTTTTTTAACTGTATTGAAATTTTTTGAGTATAGAACACAACAAAGACTTTTATGAGTTCCTGATCAAGGTTCAGAATCAACGGGGATTTGGTTACAGTGAATGTCCTTATAGAATGGTTCTACAGTATTCCGAGAAAAAAGGGGGGGGGGATCTTATACAGATACATTCAGACATCCAGTCCACCAGTTCTTGCACCATATGGATCAAAAATGGTTCATGCTCCTTAGAGGTGACCCAGATGTCATTAGTTTTGTCTGTTATCGAGACACAACGGATAAAAGTGAACGCAACCTAAGCTTACATCCACAAAGTTGGCCTCCTAAAAGCTTTTTGACTTATCAAAATGCATCAGAAAACTTCAAATCAATTCAACACAACATGATACAAACCATGAAAGTTACCCATAATTGTGGATATTGTTGAAATATCTCAAGGTTTTGTCACGAGAAAGACCTTTAATTTAGTTCGCATTTGCAACAAACACATGCAATATTTCAAGGGCCTTTTCTTCCCCGTTACAGCTGAATGCGGAATATATTTAGCGAACAATGTATATTATCATTCCATTGAATTGTATAACAACATCCTCTACACTGTACATGCGCCTTTGTTGACAGGAACATTGTATCGTCACAAAGTCAGTCAGAGGACACAAAGAAAGAGACCTGGCGCTAATGTGTATTTTGAAGGTTTTAGCATTTTATTACACTTTCTATTCAATCCCAAGGTTTATTTTGCGTTACATAGTATTGTACACACAATTCCGTCTGATAATTGCGGAACATAATGGAGTAAAAGAATCGATGTTTTATAACAATGCTGAAAAAACAGAAGCCCTTTGGCTCTATTTCTGCATTTTCAGGTCGGTTTATTGTGCTATCTAACACTTTTGGTCAATGATTCCATTAGGATGTGTTTTGCTAAACTGTTGTGTTTTTGCAAAAAAAATCTGATCAAACCACAACATGAAAAATGGCTGCATGAGTCATAGAAGGTCTTGTATGTCTACAGTCGTAGATATCTCCATAGTCGTGGAAGTCTCTATTGTAAGAAACCAGATGACAATAAGTTTAAAAGGGGACTTCTAGAGAAATTTTGGAGTAAAGAAATGTTCACACCATGGTGTGAGGGAAACTGCAACGTTTCGGACCTCTGAAGGGTACACAAGGTCACTTAGCTATCCTTTTATAGACACTCCCAGAACGCACAGGTTCTGAGAGGCGCAGGAAGTGATTTAAAGTTGTCCACACAACTTCCAGACATGGATCAACAATCAATCACAGCCCTGAACTAAAGGAGCTGCCACCAGTTCTCCTTTAATGTAAGCCCGGTCCGTAACTGGATTATATAGGGAGAGGAACCAACCTGGTAGCATGTATATATGAGAGACTCGGACGTGGGGATTTGTGGATCGAGATAAAAGAGCAACACAGATTAGATTTTATATTGAATTGCCTTAAGGGCACACTACACAAAACAATATATACAGCAGAGATATATACAGTAACACAGAGTACAAAATACAAGGTAGCACTACAAGTAACAGCAGTTACCTTGTTACCTTGTGTGTGGCTAATGGTACCTGATAGTCCACACCTTAAGATCCTTCTCTGCTCTTGGTCTTAAAATGGTTCCCAGACAAAAGACAAATGTGGCCTTAGAGGTGCCTGATTATATCAGGTGTGGACACACCTCTGCCCACACAACAGGGGGAGTCATGGGTCCCTACTACCTGGTACTGCAACCAGAGCCCTGAAGCAGCCATAGCTTCTCGAGAGGAAGTCATGGTTCTGGTATCATTTTATCCAGGTGAATCCCTGCATTTGCTATAGTCCTATCCAGAGATATTGATATCTCTGGAACCAGGTGTGCTTGTGCCCCGGAAACTGGACTATTGTGATCTCCTGAAAATAACTATGTATTTGTCCATTGTGTAAAATGGACCATAACTCCATAACTGTCCCTATTCAACCTATTGGTTTAAGAGTTTTTATGGCCCTTTGTCTGTTTTAAAGTGAGCAGGAGGGAGATGCCTGGATACAATTTGACTGCAGAGGTCTTTTGAAGCTGGGACACCTGCTGTGTTTGTAAACAATCTAGCTCAATTAGGCCAATTTAGCTGAGGCTGGGGGAAAATGGGGTAGGAAAATGCCACATTTATCACACAGGGGCTTGCAAGGATAAAGGCTTATGAGTTATCATCTTTCATGCTAAAAAACTAGGGTAAAAGATGATTGAAATTTACCCTAACCCCCAGTGGGGGGGGGGGGGGGGTCATAAAGTGGTTTAAAGAGCAGAAAGTCTGTCATTTTATATGTCCTCCTCCGATTAGTACTGAACAAGAAAGTCCTTTGGCTCTAGAAGCCAAGAAGCTCTAGAAGTGATAGTGTAATGGATCATAGTTTGGGCTGGGGCCTATTTTATACATGTCGTTACGTCTTGCTATATTGGTGAAAAAATGGATAGCAGGACAACTGTTCACACAAAAAAATGTGGGGTACAATAAGTTGATGGTGGAATGAGCATTAAACAAATGATTCCCAAGTGAACAATCCAACATAGCTGTGCACATGTATGTCCTTATTCGCCATTACAATTTTTCAAACTGGTCATTTCATGGAAAGAACATGTGTAGTGACCCACTGCACCATTGTCAGTCTAATATAGTCACAGCAGGGCTTCAAATATGGCAAACTTCTACCCTCAGGATGGTGGCTGTCATACTTGATTTTTATTTGTCGCCTGGGGATAGACTTTTAAGGTTGAAGCCATCAACAACTATGGAATAATGGAGCAGATTTACTTACCCGGTCCATTCGCGATCCAGCGTCACGTTCTCTGCGGGGGATTCGGGTCTTCCGACGATTCACTAAGGCAGTTCCTCCAACGTCCACCAGGTGTCGCTGCTGCGCTGAAGTCCGCCGAGGCCCGCCGGAGTTCACGATTCTATTCTTGGTGAAGGTAAGCGCGTGTCGACACTTTTATTTTTTAAATGCGGCGGTTTCTCTGAATCCGTCGGGTTTTCGTTCTGCCACGGCCCCCGATTTCCATTGCGTGCATGCCGGCGCCGATGTGCCACAATCCGATCGCGTGCGCCACAAACCCGGGGCAATTCAGGAAAAATCGTTGCAAATCGGAAATATTCAGGTAACACGTTGGGAAAAACGCGAATCGGGCCCTTAGTAAATGACCCCCAATGTGTTTGGCCACCTAAAGGGGCAAATGGATATGTGCCCATACAAAGTCAGCCAAACCTACTAATTTTAGTGGTTGTATCAGGTGTAGGAGCATCCAGCCATAAGTTGCACATCACTTTCTCTATTCAGAAAACATGCACACTTGGCCAAACTTATCATACATCCATATAATACTATAATGGCTCTCAGATATCGAAGTTGTACCTTAAAGGGAAGAGAAAAGGTCTGGTCTTAAACAAAACTTTCATGGTCAGGTGGCTTACAAGTCTAAAAAAACTGTCTTCGATAAGTCTAGGAAAGTTGAACATCAAAGTTCAGACAACAAAAATCTATGGTGCCCAATATGAAAACTTCACATGGGACCAGGCCACCTAAAATGGCAATGGACATAAGAAAGCCTTCTCTGTTTTTGGTATTTCTATTTACTTTTAAGGTTGAATTTTCTGAAAAAGGTGGTCATGATAAAATCCAGCCCATCGGTTACGTTTTATTAGCCACTCCCTTCCTTAGTAGAGGTAGGTCTCTTTGGTTGACTATCCTCATTGCAGTTACTTTGGTTGCACCTTGTAGGAGCCCATCTGGTTGTTGGCCAAAGAATTTGCTAAATTTACTAGTTTTTTTTGTACTTTTTATTTATTATTGAAGCTTAACATCCATATGGGCTTTCAGGATGTAAAATGTATTAAACTGTAAAGTGGTTGAGCAGAAGTTCATGACTTTGTTCTGTAGAGGAGACCTTGAGCTTGTGACATACACCGCATGGCTTGTCAGGCATCTCCCTCCATTGAACTCTTCTACATCCTGCTAACACGTTCAAGTGCACATTGTATTTGGGCCACTTAAAACCTGTTCTAATCGCGGATCATTTTTCCAATGTCCTTCTGGTCGTGCATTCCCCAAACAGTATTCCTTAAATGAGTGTTTGACAGCTCCCAGACAAAACAAACACCATATTGTCTGCTTGGACATTTTTGTACTTTCCAGAATGTCACAAATGGATTTTCCAGATAGAGTTTTTAAATTTGACGTAGAGCATCAGGATGGGGGCACCAATACTTAAGCGTTACGTTACGAGGCTACTATGAATCCCATAATTCTCTACTGCAGTGAAGTCAAACTGAGTTAAGATGAGAAGTGAAGCTTCTTCTTTCATTTTCCCAAATTCTCTAACATACTGGGGCTTATTTCCTAAGGGTCACGCGGCCGCATTACCATTGGGTGTCACGACTTTTCAGGGATTCGCCGGCATTCACGTGACACAACGGTATTTAAAATTGTGTCGCAAGCCAATCACTTACATGCACCAGGAAGAAGAAGGTGAACTCCGGTGGACCTGGTCGGGGAAGCGACACAAGAAGGAAATCAGGAGCACGCTCGTAGAGTTTATCCTCGTCAGACATTCCGGATCGTCATAGGTGAAACAAACCCCTACAGAGGTAGTCCACCATTAAACACTCCAAGGAGTAACCCTCTTAAGCCTCACTGCCATTCCCAATGCACCATTCATCTTGGCTTGGCTTGACTTGGCACCAGAACTTTCGATAACCTAAACTGGCATGACTTTTTAGTGGCTTCCACGCCCAAATTTTATACACGGATGTAGTACAGGTGGATACCAAAATTACAATGGAATACAGGTGTGGAGCAGTTGAGGATCTAGAGTCAACAATTATTTCTGAGTGTTCGTGCTAAAGGGATCCCACCTGAGAGCCCTGATGTGTAAGCATATGGAAGCATAAACTGATGAAGGGAGCATAGCTTTATCTCCGGAGGTATCTGTTTTGCAGGTAAAATCAGAAGGCCCCCCCTACAAATTAATCAGACCAGCTGTTCCTATCAATATAAAATGATTTGGCCATTACATATATAGCTTGCCAGGCTTTCTAGTCAAGCCTGCAACCCAGTAGATGGGATTAGCCACATAAATAAAGAATTCAGAGTTTGAATAGCGCCAGAGGATAATTGTCATCCAAGGCCAGTACACAACTATGGCACCATAAAGTTCAGCAGAAGACAGCCATATTGGAGTTGGAAATGGGGGGAATTCACCTTACTGATGATATATCTTGATGCATGGAGATGTTCTATGTGGATAGATTATGGGTTCTCAAGATCATCTCTTCTGGTAGTCTGAGGAACCTACGATCCAACAATGTGTGTCTTAAAGCAGGGAAGAAAGGTACATTGACTGACCAGTTCAGTACTGCTACATTGCTAAACTTTGGGGAACATTTACTAAGAATAGTGCAGTCTGTACTATGTGCAGTTTATTTATGTAGTGTGCAGGGGGCGCCAGATTCAGGATTTCTGGCACATGTTCTGCATGAATCTGGCGCCCCCTGCACTGCTCCGAGAGAATACACCACTTTGTTTTGGTGCACCTTTAACATGGCCGTGCAGCACATTTCTGGTGCACGGTCCAACTGAGCACCACAATGCCTCCTTCAGTGCAGAAATTTGTGTCGCATGAAGAATAGTGCGGCCGCGCCACAAAACGGTCGCGTGTGACACAAATGTGGTGCAGATACTTCTTAAATACCATAGCAAGCAGTTTGCACCTAAAAGAACGAGCAAAGTCACACAGAAAACTGTTGCATGGCCCTTAACAAATGTACCCTTTTATATTCAATAAGTTTCAGAGCTATTTGTGTGCTCCTGCATGGAAGCTAAAAAGGAGATTTTCACTACTCGTCTTTCTCAACCCTGGCTCAAAAAAAATAAAGCTGATGTATGCAGACTGCAGCCCCATCGCCCTCTTAATCAGGAATTATAAAAACTGCGGACGTGTCTAATTTGACATAGTTAACGTTTATGGAAATGCGAAAAGATTAGGGGGAAAAAAAAGTGGTCATCGTCAGCCATCAGCACATGACATTTTTATTTAAAAAATTTTTTTTAAAAAAGTATTTTCTAAAGTGTTTTTTTCCGGTACTCTAAAAAATGAATAGTACATTTAATTATCTCCCCATGTCAGCACAATTATACCTATTGATTTTACTCCCATCAGCTCATTGGCATCGTGTCTATTGATATTACACAGATAGAAGGGTATAAATCACATTAAAACTCGGGAAGATGGAAAAATAGGACTTTAGATTCAATTACGACGTTTAACAGTTTTGTCAACGTGTAGAAAATGGGGCTGAAAAATTAGAATCAAGATCATTATGCCAACTTGTATTACAAATGCCACATGAGCTCGTCTGAATGGCTCGATGTGATGCCAGCAACATCAATCTAGTCACACTATTGCTCGTCCCAGAGTCTAATTGTTCAATTGAAAATAATTTTTATAGACCCAGCGGGGCTCATTTACTAAGGGCTCCGCGGCCGCACTTTCGTCGGGTTCCCAACTTTTTCCGTGTTGCGCCGAATTCCACCGGGATTTTGTTGCATGCGATCGGATTTCACGCGACAGTAATCGGGGGCATGGCCATTGGAAAACCCGATGCATTTGGAAAAATCGCTGATTTTAAAAAGCGAATTGTGCCTCAAAATCAATCACTCACATGCACCAGGAATAGGTTGGTGAACTCCGGCGCACCTCGGCCCAGCAGCGAAACCTGGTGGACATCGGGCGCACGACCTTAGTGAATCACTGGAAGACCCGAATCCTCGTCAGAGAATGCGCCGCTGGATTGCGACAGGACCAGGTAAGTAAATCTGCCCCAGTGAGTCATAGCTAAGGTTTCCGATTCCTAAGACAGAGATAACATCCTATACCAAATTAGCCTCACTGAAGCAGTATGACTTGTTGGGGGTTCACTATGGCATGCAGCACATGGGGGAGATTCCTCATAAGCCCCACAGAAGACATGCCCAACCACCATCTAGGAAACCAATGAACGATCAGTAGGGTTTTAAGTGATTTTTTCAATTATTTTCCCACCATCGAACCCCCCAACATGCAAACTTCCTCAGCCTCTGGTTCACTGACATATTCTACACTGACATCTAAGACACCAGAATAACCTGTGTTGAAAAATGCCCCACTAGAGATGGCCCACCATTAGACTTTACAATGAGTAAACCACTTCATCCTCCATTTCACTGCCATTACCAATTTTTATGCGCTGTTATCCAATAAACTACAATAGTTCAAGTTGATGCCCCATGAGATATGGACCACCATCAAACTCTCTGATAACCATGCCGACACAGCCTCTGGTTCACTGACACAATGTCCCATTCTTCATTCGCATCAAACACACCACAATCACAATCAGAGACCATCGATGAGTAATCCATTTAACTATCAATATCAAATTCTTAACTGTAACCCAACTAACTACAATTATTCCAGGGGGAACAAGCCTTTGTGAGGTCAACCCTCCATTGAACTCTCCAATGGGTAATCTGGTCAATACTCTACTTCACTGCCACTGCCAAAATGCAAGCCTGCTTTGGCATCAAGAATAACTCAAACGTCTCCTGATGTCCAAACTTGGCCTCCAGCATTCCATAATCATCTGTGGTGGAACATGCCTGAAGGCAGAAGCTACCTCATTAATCAACACTAACTTTAAAGAGGCAAAAGCCTCTCAGGGCATTGAAGTTCGATCTCGGTACTCCCGGGAGGGACCTCCCCTTCATTAGCTTTAAATATTTTGTGGTGTCCAAGTCAACTCACTTGTATGATGTTATCTTGGACTACTAAACCTGGAAGGCAGAAGTTCATGAAGTTCAACATTTTCCATGAATTTTAGAAAGTTGTGTTACAGAAAATAAGCGGTCAACACAATGGGCTGACACAATGGGGGGCATTTATCAGTTTGGGGGCAGGGTGGCTCTGCAAACATGCTATATGTAAGTTTGTGGCGCAAGAGAGTAATGATTTGGGGCAAGAACCAAAAGGTTAAGAACTGTCACTACATTCATGAAGGAGAAATGGATCTCCCTAGACCAGACTTTAACTGACACCTAAACAGGTTGGATAAATTGAAGCACCAGAATAGTGTCAGATTCATAAGCAATGCCACAATTTTGCGCCGATAAACAGAACAAGTCGTGATTGTCGGAAAACCCAAAAAATTGTGGTGCCAACACTTCAAAAGTAAGGAGCAAGAGGTGTTTCAAGGGAAAAAAAATGGCACTGGGCCCTAAGTATGAGTCTGCTAAAGTTTAAAACGACTGTCCCATGTTTCAAATTTACATTTTGTCAATAGGATATGTAAAATCTTGGGGTAGATAGTTGGAACCCCAAAATGATAAGTAGGGAGGTTGCAACTGGAATCCTAGGCCAAGCCTGTATGTACCAATTGTCGAAAAATTTACAGCTTTTCAAAATAATTATAGAAACAAGTAAAAACGATGAGATGATACAATGATGTCCCTGATAAATATAAAAGCCGAAAAGAAATAAAATCTGATTTATTGGCAATGGAAAGTTCAAGTTTTTTTTTTTTTTTTACTTTTTATCTCTTAATATTTTTTCGATTATTTTGTAAAATCTACCCTCTGGCAGGAATTACATTGGATGACACAACTTCAACTGCACCACACACAGTCAAAATGAGAAGCATATGCTGAGAAAATATTTGCTGTAAAGATGGTCCCGGTGTTGACCTAAATATTGGATTTATTAGTAGGGAATACGTCTGTTTTGTTCTATTAGTTGTGGTTGCCCAGCGATTACCGGCTACTCACCAGCTGGAATTATGATTTAAAGTGGAAACGCAAGAAAATGTCTCAAAAATGTGGCTATTTGTTACAGAAGCTAGAAGTGATCTCTACCGATGACACATATGAAGGATGGAAGAGAAGTACATGATTTGCCCCTTCCATAACTTTCCACTGGTAGAGAGGAAGAAATTCTGAATGCACATTAATAAAAACAGGAATGTTAAAGGGATTTTCTGGCCCCCGATCAATTTTTCATTTCGAGATCTATCGGCAAGATAGGTCATCATTATCTAATTGGACGAGGCCAAACATGGGAATCTTGGATTGATCAGCTGTTCTGTTGCCTTCTGCAGCTAGATATTAGGGGAAGATTTATTAAGCTCTGGCCTTTTGGTATATCTGTTGAGATTTCACAGTTGGGTCCTATGCTGGGTCCCGTCCGGCTTTGAATTGTGTTGTGGTGCCTGGTCCTGGGCCCATTCTGCCGCATGGCGTAGAGGGGTAATAGTCACAATTCCAGGCACTGTGTCGGGAATAAAGACTATGCCATGGCTCATACACCAGGATTCTGGTATACAAGCCGTGATAAATCCCCCTTGTGAATTAAAAAATATTTTAATCTATATCATGTGACACACCATGTTAAATCCGGCCCGTGGCCTTCTGTTATCCAGACGGCTTTGGCTCCTTGCCCCTATGCTGCACTAGTTGAGTAAGGTAGCACAAGGGCAGGGTAATTTTTTTTCCACTGCGGTATACACATCAGGGAAGGGGCAGGGTCTGCTGGCTAGTGGGTGTGGGACAATCTGGGTAGTGTGCGGGAGGCAATCTGACTAGTGTGTGGGGGCACTCAGGCTAATATGTGAGGGCACTCAGGCTAGTATTATGGGTGCACTCTGGCTAGTGTGTGGGGGCATTCTGGCTAGTGTGGGGGGGCACTCTGGCTAGTGTGTGGGGGCACTCTGGCTAGTGTGGGGGGGCACTCTGGCTAGTGGGGGGGGCACTCTGGATAGTGGGTGGGAGCACTCAGGCTTCTGTGTGTGGGTCACTCAGGCTAGTTTGTGAAGGTGCACTATGGCTAGTGTATTGGGGCACTCTGGCTAGTTTGTGGGAACACTTAAGCTTCTGTAATATGTGAGGGCACTTAGGCTAGTGTGCGGGAGGCAATGTGGCTAGTATGTGGGGGCACTCAGGCTAATGTGTGGGGGAACTCGGGCTAGTATGTGGGGTGTACTCTAGCTAGTGTGTGGGGGCATTTTGGCAAATGTGTGGGTGAACTTAGGCTAGTGTGCTGAAACTTCCTCTTTTGCTGTAAAATTACAATAAGCAGAGGGAGGGGAAAGAGTTGTGGAAGCAGGGGTGAGGGGAGACATGCTCCAGCACATTGTAGCATCCGATGAAGGTACAGCAAGGAGGTGCTCTGCTAACACCCCCAAGTGCCCTTCTGGCTCATTAGCATAATGTTAAAAGTTGATATGAGAAGGAAGGAGGCCATGGATAATAAATATAAGAAGATTACCACAGTCACGGTGCCTGGATCTATGAGTAAGTGCCCCTGGGTTGTCATGATGGATTTTCCTAGTAGATTTCCTTTAACATTAAGAATTTAGTGTCTTGGAATTATAATACTATCATTATAACAATTATAATTTGTAATCCAGACAAGTATTTGTTAATTTTTAAGAGGCTTAATACATTCACAAGACGCTGTATATTACGGATGATCATAGAATTATGAGACTAAGATGGAATCTCATGATGTCTAATACTGTGCAATGGCTTCTAAGAGCCTAAAATGAAGACATTTCGGAAAAGAGTGTAATGATGTCCATTGCTATTCCTCAAGGAAAACACTTGGTCCAGGATTCGAGTATGCAGCGTTACGTTAATTAACTAATTGCATACTAATTGGGGGAAGCCTTTAAAATCTCTGCCAGGTCAGTGACTCTGGAGAACAAAGTTAGCCAAAAACCAGATATGCTTATTTAATAGGATCTTATGAAGGAACAGAAATAGTGGAGACTCTCGGGAAAACATGAGTTGACCCTCCTCGAGACGACTGATAATGTGTGTAATAGAGGATTAATTATATGATGTAATGAGTCAGGCATGAAACCATGGAGTGACTATAAAAGGGTACGGATACGTTTACAACCGTTATGTGTATCGCGCCAAAGTACCTAAAATTATGACAACACATGCGATTGTTTTGAGTATACAGCTCCTACGCATGCTTATGTGTCTTCATGCTAAAAGGGGTAGTTTAAATTGACCAAAGCAGTAACACTAAAGGGGTTTTCTTAAAAACCTAAGGAAGGGCTATAGTGAGGGCATTAATATTTTTTTTACTTACTTCTCTATGGCTCCGCGCTTCCATGATGGGCCCAAATTGAGCCCAGATTGTAGTCCATCACATGGTATTGTTAAGTATTACTTAATTGATAAAGGGACTGTCCCACCAAAGACGTTTGGGTAGACTGTTCATGTGCATTTCAATGCTGGCATTTTAAGGGTTATACCAGTGTCCGGGTTGTTACCAGTGGGAGTGAGCATTTGGGCTTGAAAGTTAAGATCAAATCTTAACAGGTCCGCTCATCTCTATTCCTGAATACTTCCTTGAGAATAAAGTACTGCGGCGCATGCGTAACTGCGGCTCTATTCACTTCTATGGGGCTGGCACTTATAGTCCCATACAGATAGCATGGGTTCCCATCATGCATTTCATTCACTAGGATGATTTTGTGGTCACTGCACTGCATATATGGATTACGATTCTCCTTGATTCACTACACATGCTCTGAACATTGGGCATATGGGCAGTCACCTGAGACGTTATGGCCTCAACTTCACAGTTTTGTGGGGGTCCCAGCAGACACAAGTTTTGGGAACCTCAAACCCCAGTGGCATGAAGATATCCTGGCAGTCAAGTGACTCTAAAACCTACCAACAGGTTACAAACAGACCCCACATAGTCTAACCTTACCATCACTTTCTATTAACCCTTCTAGCAAAAGACTGCAATATTCCAGCAGGTGTCAACCTAAACTTTCTGCTGCCTGTGGCAAGCTATAGAATGGCGTCCTCTCCACCCTCTCCCCCCCCCCCCCCAATCCAGTAGTCATATACCATGTCTTTTCTTTAGTATGTGGATTCCCCATGCAGTGTACTACACCCCTCATGCCGCCCCCTATCTCACTCAAGGTGTTGCTGCCTGAGGCAAAATCTCAACTCGCCGCTTGGCATCCCTGTTTTACAAATGTCCTATATTTCTAATACCTTGTGCTCTCATGAGATGTAACAGTAGTAAAAACTAATAATAGAAAAATAACAACAATAAAAATAATCATATATTTGGACATTTTCACTGTGGTTCACATAACAATTACTTCCACAACGATATTGCCGCGCTGTGCAGAAAAAATGACTCCAGCAGTTTACATTTTGGGCTTGCGGTAAGTATGTCGAAGACCTATGGGAACAGCCTTTGAGATGTGGATTTTTCCTATTTGGTCTTCAGTTTCCTAAGCAATGATTACAAACTAAAAACAGATTTATTCCAATTTACGACCAATAAAGAAAGGTCTGTCCTTGCCAGAGAAAACAACTGAAAACTTGCTTGTGTACACCACCACATAAAAAAAATAATTCCTTTTTAAACTGATGTATCCTAAAATCTGAAATTCCGTCTGATCAAGATGCCTCATAAATCTAGTGGTTACATGAAGTACTTAAATAATAAAGCCAAAAAAACAACACAATTATGTATTATGGGGCTATTACAGTAGACTTTTTTTTTTTTGCTTTGCCTGTTTTTATTTTTTTATTTATTTTCTACAGAATGTTTCCATTTTTCCATTTTATTTATGTCATTATTTTTTATGAACATTTTAATTATTTATTTCCCTTGTATATTTTTTTTTCCTTTTCAGTTTTATTCTGCCTAGATATTACATTTTATGTTTATTTTCCTTGTCTGAGTTTATTTATTTTTATATGATATTTTTTGTTTCCTTTACATTTTAAAAGTAAAAAAAAAAACTTTTTGTTTTTTCTTTTTACTATTGTAATGAAGAGACTGGGTTCAAGGAGGACAAACAAACAAGACAATAATCCATAAGCTCCAACTACCCCAGCAGCTATTCCTGCTTTCCTCTGTGTATCCTAGGTGATACGGGACAACCATAAAAATGGTGCAGACATGAAACAATACAAATACAAACAGATAAACACAATAAGGCCTCATGTACACAAACATATGGGGGAACATGATCTGTCTGCACAATTTGCAGAAGGATCACGAACCCCGTGGACATGTATGTCCTCCGGTCATATTACGCCATTGGGGAGGGGTGAGGAGCACATACCCCTACTTATTCCAGCATCCCGGTAAGCATCAATTCATGTGCATGAGGAGTATGAGTGGTAAACAATCTGGGTCACAACTGAGATAGCATGTAAGATACAGAATCATATATAGAAAATGATAGTCAAAGAACAATAGCCAAAAAATTGGAAGTATACAGAAGTATAGCAAGAGAAGCATGGACAATGGAGTGAAGCATAACCACCAATGAACTAGCTGTGAGCAGGATATAAATAGGTAGCCATAGATCACAGCAGGTTAACTATTGCTGTACCGGAGCAGAGCTGCAGAGGAACTGGGTGTGGTGCAATTGGTCTCAACACATCCAGCAACATAAAACATAGTTTTGCTGGATGTGTTGAGTGTAAAACATAGTTTACACTAGGATGTGAAGCAAAAACATAAAAAGAAAATGTATGTATCCTAAGCTTCATTCTGCAGACAGGAGAAGATGTTGGCATGGATGTTAAAACTATTTCATGTTTTAAAGCTACTATTTTTTTCCTCTTTTAATTTTTATTCATATATAGTGAAGAACGAAAACAATGTTCCAGTTTGGGTTTGGCCATCCAACCCAGGTGTATTGCCAGATTGGTGGCCAAACGGCCAATCCAGCAAATTGACAATGCTAGCAACTATCCATGGCTATGACTGGCCATAGTGTCCTCCTGCCCAATCATAGTAGTAGCGAGGGGTGTCAATTTACCGGATTGGCCGCTAATCCAGCAGTTCGTTCAGGTCGTGTACCCGAACCCCAAAGTACCCAAACGTTGGATCCTTTCATCTCCATTCATATACTCAATTTTTGTGGCTACTTCATTTTTAATATTATTATTATTATTATTTTTAGAAATCCATCGCCAACTCCTACAAAATAACATTACAAGTCAGCAACTTTCTGACAGGGTCCTATTAACCAGCGCAAACGTAACTCTAATCACAATCTGCCGCTCATTGTGCGCGTCTCCCAATGTATACAGGCCGTCACCGTGCCCGATATTAAATTTAATAGACTCTTTTGCTTGCTGTTTATAAATTGTGTATTTTTAATTAAAAGCTGTTTCTAAGTAAACATACAGTAAATGTAATATTCTGTTGCTATACAGCACATGCATACAAATAGGACGATGTTTGCTGTACGCGAATCCCGCCAGCTTAGTGGACTTAGACGCATATCTGGTCAATGTAAACACGTCATAAAACTTTTAAATTAAAAGCAGTGTTTTTACAGTGTTTATTGAGTGCATTGTATATACAAAAAACCCAGGCGCTCGTCAAGTTTCTCTCCCTATGTGGAAATAAACCACATAATGTCCCTTATCTAGTAACAGGCACCTCACGCAGTTCATGTTTTAGTAACCTGGACTATTTTCCCTTTACGGGGAAGGCTTTGACGCGGACACGTAAGTTAATTTGCCCTTTGCTTTCAGCCTTCGGATCGCCAACAGAGCCGGGTATAATTTTATGTTGCTGTTTTTGATATCCAAACCACAGGAGAAGCTGTCAAAATATTAGCAGGTTACAACAAAAGGTACACAATGTAAAATAGGAACGTGGCGGTGTTTGACATTTTAATATACTACGTGGAAGGAGGGAGAGATTTTTTTTTCTGTTCTTTTGATCTCAGACATTGGGAAACACGAAGAAAATCAACAACAAGGAATAAAGCTATAGAATATTTTGTAATAACAGATTATGCGGCTTCAAGGGGAGACCTGCTGCTGACTTTCGATAAAGCCCCCCAACCATAATAATAGGGTAAGCCAACTGTTTTCCCTTTTGGACTGCGCCAATTATTTCATTGCACCAGAGGGCATGGGAAACATTACAATTAGAGATGAGCGAACACTAAAATGCTCGGGTACTCGTTATTCGAGACGAACTTTTCCCGATGCTCGAGTGCTCGTCTCGAATAACGAACCCCATTGAAGTCAATGGGAGACTCGAGCATTTTTCAAGGGGACCAAGGCTCTGCACAGGGAAGCTTGGCCAAACACCTGGGAACCTCAGAAAAGGATGGAAACACCACGGAAATGGACAGGAAACAGCAGGGGCAGCATGCATGGATGCCTCTGAGGCTGCTTAAACGCACCATTATGCCAAAATTATGGGCAACAGCATGGCCATGACAGAGTGACAGAATGAAGCTAGATAGCATCTAAAACATGCAATAATTGACCCTGACACTATAGGGGACGGCATGCAGAGGCAGCGGCAGCAGGCTAGAGAGTGTCATGGCGACATACCCTAAATGGACTCAGGCTTCAAACCAATGGGTGGCAGAGAGGAACCAAAGGAGGTGAGCAAGAAGTGCTCAAATAATATCGGTACATGATAAAAGTTTGCCAGTATATTTTGTGGATTACACAGCAGGGTGGCGACAAAGTTAACATGGAAGCCATGAAAACAACCCAAAATTCTGCCTGACACAGCTCGTTTGATAAGGGGACCATGTATGGAGGCAGTGAACTAGTAGTAGATTAAAGGTGCTGCAGTTAAAACTATGTTAGTTGGATCTTGGCATGGAGCTGGCGCTCCGCTGCCAGGCGAGCTTTCGCCAATCCAAGCCCCTGTCTCTAGGCTACTCCCCAAACAGCACTTTTGTATAAGATCAAGTGTAGTAGCGTTCTTATAAGTTTAGGATATGCCGGGTGAGGGGAATGTAAACAGATACGCAAGAAGCGCATGATGCGCATGGAGCTGGCGCTCCGCTGCCAGGCGAGCTTTCGCCAATCCAAGCCCCTGTCTCTAGGCTACTCCCCAAACAGCACTTTTGTATAAGATCAAGTGTAGTAGCGTTCTTATAAGTTTAGGATATGCCGGGTGAGGGGAATGTAAACAGATGCGCAAGAAGCGCATGATGCGCATGGAGCTGGCGCTCCGCTGCCAGGCGAGCTTTCGCAAATCCAAGCCCCTGTCTCTAGGCTACTCCCCAAACAGCACTTTTGTATAAGATCAAGTGTAGTAGCGTTCTTATAAGTTTAGGATATGCCGGGTGAGGGGAATGTAAACAGATGCGCAAGAAGCGCATGATGCGCATGGAGCTGGCGCTCCGCTGCCAGGCGAGCTTTCGCAAATCCAAGCCCCTGTCTCTAGGCTACTCCCCAAACAGCACTTTTGTATAAGATCAAGTGTAGTAGCGTTCTTATAAGTTTAGGATATGGCGGGTGAGGGGAATGTAAACAGATGCGCAAGAAGCGCTGAAATAATATCCCTAAATGGTAAAAGTTTGCAAGTATATTTTGTGGATTACACAGCAGGGTGGCGACAAAGTTAACAACTTTGATGTGGAATCCATGAAAACAACCCAAATTTCTGCCTGACACACCTCGTTTGATAAAGGGACGATGTATGGAGGCAGCTATATGGACGACTTTTGGAGGTAGCAATGGAGACAACGTGTGGAGGCTGCTATGGAGACAATTTAATTTGGATAGTGCCTGTATGTGGCAGTCCCAAACATTTTTCAAACCAGAGGAGCAGGTAGGTGGCCCTCCAGTAAAATGGGATAGATTGAGTGCCTGTATGTGGCAGTCCCAAAAATTGTTCAAACCAGAGGAGCAGGTAGGTGGCCCTCCAGTAAAATGGAATAGATTGAGTGCCTGTATGTGGCAGTCCCAAAAATTGTTCAAACCAGAGGAGCAGGTAGGTGGCCCTGCAGTAAAATGGAATAGATTGAGTGCCTGTATGTGGCAGTCCCAAAAATGTTTCAAACCAGAGGAGCAGGTAGGTGGCCCTCCAGTAAAATGGGATAGATTGAGTGCCTGTATGTGGCAGTCCCAAAAATGTTTCAAACCAGAGGAGCAGGTAGGTGGCCCTCCAGTAAAATGGAATAGATTGAGTGCCTGTATGTGGCAGTCCCAAAAATTGTTCAAACCAGAGGAGCAGGTAGGTGGCCCTGCAGTAAAATGGAATAGATTGAGTGCCTGTATGTGGCAGTCCCAAAAATTCTTCAAACCAGAGGAGCAGGTAGGTGGCCCTCCAGTAAAATGGAATAGATTGAGTGCCTGTATGTGGCAGTCCCAAAAATTCTTCAAACCAGAGGAGCAGGTAGGTGGCCCTGCAGTAAAATGGAATAGATTGAGTGCCTGTATGTGGCAGTCCCAAAAATGTTTCAAACCAGAGGAGCAGGTAGGTGGCCCTCCAGTAAAATGGAATAGATTGAGTGCCTGTATGTGGCAGTCCCAAAAATTCTTCAAACCAGAGGAGCAGGTAGGTGGCCCTCCAGTAAAATGGAATAGATTGAGTGCCTGTATGTGGCAGTCCCAAAAATTGTTCAAACCAGAGGACCGGGTAGGTGGCCCTCCAGAAAAATGGAATAGATTGAGTGCCTGTATGTGGCACTCACAAAAATTGTTTCAAACAGAGGACCGGGTAGGTGGCCCTCCAGAAAAATTAAATGCATGAAGTATAGCAAGAGCCAGTGGGCCCTGTCAAAAAATAGCCATTTTCCTCTGCTTTACTGTACAAAGAGGAGGAGAAGGAGGAAAATGAGGAGGAGGAGGAGGAGTGGATCAATTATTCAGGTTGAGCTTCCTTCACCTGGTGGAGATTGGAAATTCTGAGAAATCCAGCCTTTATTCATTTTAATAAGCGTCAGCCTGTCAGCGCTGTCAGTCGACAGGCGTGTACGCTTATCGGTGATGATGCCACCAGCTGCACTGAAAACCCGCTCGGACAAGACGCTAGCGGCAGGGCAGGCAAGAACCTCCAAGGCGTACAGCGCCAGTTCGTGCCACATGTCCAGCTTTGAAACCCAGTAGTTGTAGGGAGCTGTGTGATCATTTAGGACGATGGTATGGTCAGCTACGTACTCCCTCACCATCTTTCTGTAAAGATCAGCCCTACTCTGCCGAGACTGGGGACAGGTGACAGTGTCTTGCTGGGGTGACATAAAGCTGGCAAAAGCCTTGTAAAGCGTACCCTTGCCAGTGCTGGACAAGCTGCCTGCTCGCCTACTCTCCCTCGCTACTTGTCCCGCAGAACTACGCACTCTGCCGCTAGCGCTGTCAGAAGGGAAATACTGTTTCAGCTTGTGCACCAGGGCCTGCTGGTATTCATGCATTCTCACACTCCTTTCCTCTGCAGGGATGAGAGTGGCAAGATTTTGCTTGTACCGTGGGTCCAGGAGAGTGAACACCCAGTAATCGGTGCTGGAATAAATTCTTTGAACGCGAGGGTCACGGGATAGGCAGCCTAGCATGAAATCTGCCATATGCGCCAGAGTACCAACGCGTAAGAATTCACTCCCCTCACTGGCCTGACTGTCCATTTCCTCCTCCTCCAACTCCTCCAACTCCTCTTCTTCTGCCCATACACGCTGAACAGTGAAGGACTCAACAATGGTCCCCTCTTGTGTCTCGCCAACATTCTCCTCCTCTTCCTCCTCATCCTCCTCCACCTCCACCTCCTCCGATATGCGCTGAGAAACAGACCTCAGGGTGCTTTGGCTATCAACAAGGGAATATTCTTCCCCCGTCTCTTGTGACGAGCGCAAAGCTTCCGACTTCATGCTGACCAGAGAGTTTTTCAACAGGCCAAGCAGCGGGATGGTGAGGCTGATGATGGCGGCATCGCCACTGACCATCTGTGTTGACTCCTCAAAGTTACTCAGCACCTGACAGATATCAGACATCCACGTCCACTCCTCATTGTAGACTTGAGGAAGCTGACTGACCTGACTACCAGTTCTGGTGGAAGTTGACATCTGGCAGTCTACAATCGCTCTGCGCTGCTGGTAAACTCTGGATAACATGGTCAGTGTTGAATTCCACCTCGTGGGCACGTCGCACAACAGTCGGTGAGCGGGCAGTTGGAGGCGGCGCTGCGCTGCCCTGAGAGTGGCAGCATCTGGGCTGGACTTCCTGAAATGCGCACAGATGCGGCGCACCTTCGTGAGCAAATCAGACAGATTGGGGTATGTCTTGAGGAAACGCTGCACTATCAGATTTAACACATGGGCCAGGCATGGCTCATGTGTCAGTCTGCCGAGTTGCAGAGCCGCCACCAGGTTACGGCCGTTGTCACACACAACCATTCCCGGCTTGAGGTTCAGCGGTGCCAGCCACAGATCAGTCTGCGCCGTGATGCCCTGTAATAGCTCTTGGGCGGTGTGCCTTTTGTCGCCTAGGCTCAGCAGTTTGAGCACCGCCTGCTGTCGCTTAGCGACGGCACTGCTGCTGTGCCTAGAGCTACCGACTGATGGCGCCGTGCCCACGGATGGTAGTTCGGAGGAGGAGGTGGAGGAGGGGTGGGAGGAGGAGGAGGCATAGTAGGCCTGAAACACCTGGACCGAGGTAGGCCCCGCAATCCTCGGCGTCGGCAGTATATGAGCAGCCCCAGGGTCAGTCTCGGTCCCAGCCTCCACCAAGTTAACCCAATGTGCCGTCAGCGATATATAGTGGCCCTGCCCGGCAGCACTCGTCCACGTGTCCGTGGTCAGGTGGACCTTGTCAGAAACGGCGTTGGTCAGGGCACGGATGATGTTGTCTGACACGTGCTGGTGCAGGGCTGGGACGGCACATCGGGAAAAGTAGTGGCGGCTGGGGACCGAATACCGAGGGGCGGCCGCCGCCATGAGGTTGCGAAAGGCCTCGGTCTCTACTAGCCTATAGGGCAGCATCTCCAGGCTAAGCAATCTGGAGATGTGCACATTAAGGGCTTGGGCGTGCGGGTGGGTTGCACTATATTTGCGTTTCCGCTCCAGCGTCTGGGGTATGGAGAGCTGAACGCTGGTGGATGCTGTGGAGGATCGTGGAGGCGACGATGGGGTTTTTGGGCCAGGGTCCTGGGCAGGGGGCTGACTAGCAGCTGACACAGGGGAAGGAGCAGTGGTGTGCACGGCCGGAGGTGAACGGGCTTGTTGCCACTGAGTGGGGTGCTTAGCATTCATATGCCTGCGCATACTGGTGGTAGTTAAGCTAGTAGTGGTGGAACCCCTGCTGAGCCTGGTTTGGCAAATGTTGCACACCACAGTCCGTCGGTCATCCGGTGTTTCCTTAAAGAACCTCCACACTTCTGAAGATCTAGCCCTCGCCGCAAGAGCCCTCACCACGGGAGCTTCACTAGTTGACAGTGGCGCTGATGCACCAGCTCTGGCCCTGCCTCTCCGTCTGGCCCCACCACTGCCTCTTCCAACCTGTTCAGGTCGAGGACTCTCCTCCGTCTCAGAAGCACTGTGTTCACCCGGCCTCTCAACCCAGCTTGGGTCTGTCACCTCATCATCCTCCGATCCCTCAGTCTGCTCCCCCCTCGGACTTCCTGCCCTGACAACAACTTCCCCACTGTCTGACAACCGTGTCTCCTCATCGTCGGACACCTCTTTACACACTTCCACTACGTCAAGAAGGTCATCATCACCCACAGACTGTGACTGGTGGAAAACCTGGGCATCGGAAAATTGCTCAGCAGCAACCGGACAAGTGGTTTGTGACTGTGGGAAGGGTCCAGAAAACAGTTCCTCAGAGTATGCCGGTTCAAATGGCAAATTTTCCTGGGAGGGGGCAGACTGGGGGGGAGGAGGCTGAGGTGCAGGAGCTGGAGGAGTGGGGATTTCGGTGACATGGGTGGACTGCGTGGAAGACTGACTGGTGGTGGACAAATTGCTCGAAGCATTGTCAGCAATCCACGACATCACCTGTTCGCACTGTTCTGGCCTCAACAGTGCTCTACCACGAGTCCCAGTAACTTCAGACATGAACCTAGGGAGTGTAGCTCTGCGGCGTTCCCCTGCTCCCTCATCAGCAGGTGGTGTCTCACCCCGCCCAGGACCACGGCCTCTGACCCCTGCAGTAGTTGGACGCCCACGTCCCCGCCCTCGTCCTCTACCCCTAGCCCTGGGGTTAAACATTTTTAAAATGAGAGTTATAACTTTTTTTTTTTTTTTACTTTTTTTTTTTTTTTTTGTGTGTTTTTTTGTGTTTTTTGTTTTTTTTTGTGTTTTTTGTTTTTTTTTGAGTTTTTAGAACCAAACAATCCTATCCTATTGCTATGGCTATTTTCTAGCCAAGTATCAAAGGAAGCACACTACTATGCCAGATGAGATGACACTGAGTTATTGCCTAATAGAAATCCAACCCCTACTGAATTTTGCCACTTCAGCCTTTGCTATGGATATGTGCGCCACTAAGCGCAGAACACAGCGGTCGCAAGTCTCACTACAAATTGCTCAGAATTGGCAAGTACATGCACTGCAGAAACTACAGCCACCAGCAGATCAACCAGAAATCAAATATATAGAACGCTACTGTAGGCTTCAAGAAGCTATTTGTATTCTCCTATGGCTATTTTCTAGCCAAGTATCAAAGGAAGCACACTACTATGCCAGATGAGATGACACTGAGTTATTGCCTAATAGAAATCCAACCCCTACTGAATTTTCCCACTTCAGCCTTTGCTATGGATATGTGCGCCACTAAGCGCAGAACACAGCGGTCGCAAGTCTCACTACAAATTGCTCAGAATTGGCAAGTACATGCACTGCAGAAACTACAGCCACCAGCAGATCAACCAGAAATCAAATATATAGAACGCTACTGTAGGCTTCAAGAAGCTATTTGTATTCTCCTATGGCTATTTTCTAGCCAAGTATCAAAGGAAGCACACTACTATGCCAGATGAGATGACACTGAGTTATTGCCTAATAGAAATCCAACCCCTACTGAATTTTCCCACTTCAGCCTTTGCTATGGATATGTGCGCCACTAAGCGCAGAACACAGCGGTCGCAAGTCTCACTACAAATTGCTCAGAATTGGCAAGTACATGCACTGCAGAAACTACAGCCACCAGCAGATCAACCAGAAATCAAATATATAGAACGCTACTGTAGGCTTCAAGAAGCTATTTGTATTCTCCTATGGCTATTTTCTAGCCAAGTATCAAAGGAAGCACACTACTATGCCAGATGAGATGACACTGAGTTATTGCCTAATAGAAATCCAACCCCTACTGAATTTTCCCACTTCAGCCTTTGCTATGGATATGTGCGCCACTAAGCGCAGAACACAGCGGTCGCAAGTCTCACTACAAATTGCTCAGAATTGGCAAGTACATGCACTGCAGAAACTACAGCCACCAGCAGATCAACCAGAAATCAAATATATAGAACGCTACTGTAGGCTTCAAGAAGCTATTTGTATTCTCCTATGGCTATTTTCTAGCCAAGTATCAAAGGAAGCACACTACTATGCCAGATGAGATGACACTGAGTTATTGCCTAATAGAAATCCAACCCCTACTGAATTTAGCCACTTCAGCCTTTGCTATGGATATGTGCGCCACTAAGCGCAGAACACAGCGGTCGCAAGTCTCACTACAAATTGCTCAGAATTGGCAAGTACATGCACTGCAGAAACTACAGCCACCAGCAGATCAACCAGAAATCAAATATATAGAACGCTACTGTAGGCTTCAAGAAGCTATTTGTATTCTCCTATGGCTATTTTCTAGCCAAGTATCAAAGGAAGCACACTACTATGCCAGATGAGATGACACTGAGTTATTGCCTAATAGAAATCCAACCCCTACTGAATTTTGCCACTTCAGCCTTTGCTATGGATATGTGCGCCACTAAGCGCAGAACACAGCGGTCGCAAGTCTCACTACAAATTGCTCAGAATTGGCAAGTACATGCACTGCAGAAACTACAGCCACCAGCAGATCAACCAGAAATCAAATATATAGAACGCTACTGTAGGCTTCAAGAAGCTATTTGTATTCTCCTATGGCTATTTTCTAGCCAAGTATCAAAGGAAGCACACTACTATGCCAGATGAGATGACACTGAGTTATTGCCTAATAGAAATCCAACCCCTACTGAATTTTGCCACTTCAGCCTTTGCTATGGATATGTGCGCCACTAAGCGCAGAACACAGCGGTCGCAAGTCTCACTACAAATTGCTCAGAATTGGCAAGTACATGCACTGCAGAAACTACAGCCACCAGCAGATCAACCAGAAATCAAATATATAGAACGCTACTGTAGGCTTCAAGAAGCTATTTGTATTCTCCTATGGCTATTTTCTAGCCAAGTATCAAAGGAAGCACACTACTATGCCAGATGAGATGACACTGAGTTATTGCCTAATAGAAATCCAACCCCTACTGAATTTTGCCACTTCAGCCTTTGCTATGGATATGTGCGCCACTAAGCGCAGAACACAGCGGTCGCAAGTCTCACTACAAATTGCTCAGAATTGGCAAGTACATGCACTGCAGAAACTACAGCCACCAGCAGATCAACCAGAAATCAAATATATAGAACGCTACTGTAGGCTTCAAGAAGCTATTTGTATTCTCCTATGGCTATTTTCTAGCCAAGTATCAAAGGAAGCACACTACTATGCCAGATGAGATGACACTGAGTTATTGCCTAATAGAAATCCAACCCCTACTGAATTTTGCCACTTCAGCCTTTGCTATGGATATGTGCGCCACTAAGCGCAGAACACAGCGGTCGCAAGTCTCACTACAAATTGCTCAGAATTGGCAAGTACATGCACTGCAGAAACTACAGCCACCAGCAGATCAACCAGAAATCAAATATATAGAACGCTACTGTAGGCTTCAAGAAGCTATTTGTATTCTCCTATGGCTATTTTCTAGCCAAGTATCAAAGGAAGCACACTACTATGCCAGATGAGATGACACTGAGTTATTGCCTAATAGAAATCCAACCCCTACTGAATTTTGCCACTTCAGCCTTTGCTATGGATATGTGTGCCACTAAGAGCTAAACACAACGGTAGCAAGTCCCCCTGCTAATTCCTCACAAAATGGTAAAAGATGCAAATTAAAATAAAAAAAGTAGAACGTTATTGTAGCCCTAAGAAGGGCTGTTGGGTTCTTTGAGAATCACTCCTGCCTAACAGTAAGCTAATAGAACACCCTAACGCTTTCCCTGACCAGCAGCAGCTCTCTCCCTAGCGGCATCCAGAGACAGAATGATCCGAGCAGCGCGGCCAGCGGCTAGTCTATCCCAGGGTCACCTGATCTGGCCAGCCAACCACTGCTATCGACGTGTAAGGGTACCACGTCATGCTGGGTGGAGTGCAGAGTCTCCTGGCTTGTGATTGGCTCTGTTTCTGGCCGCCAAAAAGCAAAACGGCGGGAGCTGCCATTTTCTCGAGCGGGCAAAGTATTCGTCCGAGCAACGAGCAGTTTCGAGTACCCTAATGCTCGACCGAGCATCAAGCTCGGACGAGCATGTTCGCTCATCTCTAATTACAATCCATCACTTCTCTTTGCCTAGGCCTGATTGACGTGGACCAGTTATCTTCATTTGACCTATTCATGCCTTAGGTCAGTGTTGGTCAACCTTTTAGATACCAAGTGCTCAAACTACAACCAGAACCCACTTATTTGTCTAAAAGTGCCAGCTCAGCTATGTTAGCAGCAACTTATTGCTCCCTGTTCTTCAACAGCTTCCAATCGTATTTGGGGGAAACCAACACAGTTGAAAGAAGGAGGGCAGATTTGGACTATCATCGTAGCTTCTTTCCACAGTCCCTCTGTACAAGAAGATTTGTGGAGCCAGCAGGAGGACCTCCAAAGATAATCGACTCCTACGGTCCCAAGCAGCCAAGGATGTGTCACTTTAAAATAGCATCTCTTAAGTTGGTTGGGACTGCAGGAAGATTCTTTTAGTTCTGTCTGCACAGCTCTGTGCTGGGTAATGGCCTGGGTGCCCCCATAGAGAGCTTTGAGTGTCACCCCTGCACATGCGCCATGGGTTCGCCAACCACTGCCTTAGGTCATACAAAAATCCCATTGTCACATATTAATGCAGCGGAGTTACTTAGAAGAATGAAGATAGTATGTAATATGGTCTCACTCCATAGAAATCCAGGTTCCCAATTCCCAACACTGTTGCAATCTACAGCCCCTTCCGATAAATAGTACATATTGGGGGTTATTTAACATGTGCTGGCGTATGATAGCCCCTGGTCCTACGGAGCGCTTTTCTCTACGCCACTCCCCTCTGGCCGCGCCCACCGCTCACCTGGCCACGCCCTCCTTCACTCCCCACTGGTGTGAAGGTGGAAGATTGGGGAAAATAATCGCAAGTCCTGGCAATAAGCTAGCATTTGAAATTATTTCAGTGTTTTACACCACTGACAGGGAGCAGAGACCTTGATAAATTTGCCCCATTGTCTTTGTTCTGTTTCCAATGGTTTGACACAGATTAGGTATTGTTTGGTTAAAAGCAACCTTAAAGGGAACCTACCACCACAAATCTACCTATAAAGGTAGATCGGGTGGTAGGTGGATCAATGGGACGTGAGGATAGCCCTTTTAAGGGCTAATCCTCACTTCCCCGCACTTTTTTAGTAACTTTTATCAGACTTTTATGCAAATTTTATTATGCGGCTACTCCACGCCCCGGTAGCCTCTTTTCTCCTCCTACTAACCATCTTTGGCGCGCAGCTGCTCGTAGCTGTGCGCCCTCGTCCAACGATCCTGCAGTCTGCGCATGCGCAGCCCCGGCTTCGGAGCAGTGACCGCGCAGGCACGGGCCTGCTGTTCTGCGCATGAGCAGACTGCAGGATCGTCAGACGAGGGCGCGCAGCTACGAGCAGCTGCGCGCCGAAGATGGTGAGTAGGCGGAGAAAAGAGGCTACCGGGGCGTGGAGTAGCCGCGCCATGTAACCTCAGATGCGGCTACTCCACGCCCCAGTAGCCACATAATAAAATTTGCATAAAAGTCTGATAAAAATTACTAAAAAAGTGCGGGGACGTGAGGATTAGCCCTTAAAAGGGCTCTCCTCACGTCCCATTGATCCACCTACCACCCGATCTACCTTTATAGGTAGATTTGTGGTGGTAGGTTCCCATTAAGCTATCTGAAGAAAAGGTTCAACCAGCACACGATGAGCAGGATGTCAATTGTGGTGTTAAAAATGGATTTGCCTGATTAAAAATATTAAAAGACAGCAATTATTGAACTACTCCATGATATAAACTCTGATGCCATGACACATTATGGACACGATGACAACAAATCTCCTTCTGTTTCTTATGAAAATGGTCCAATTACAAATATGGGTGTTTATGGATGGTGGACAACAAAATTGTTGGAGTCTTTCCACATGCAGGCACTTTGCTGGTGGTCTTTTAAGGCCACCCAGGACCAGTTCAACATGACTACATGCCCTCTCAGTCCAATGATGAACCCCAGCTAAAAAGTTAACTGGGATAATATTTTCGAGTGAGCTGTAGAGGCAAATCTAGCCGTCAATGAACTCTCACCAAGAGTTACACTACTCGTCGGTAGCCTCTGAAAGTCGTTTTAATGGCAGCAGAGGAAGCAACATCCAGTGTCCAATTGGACCACAGCGATAATAATTTGCATATCTGCCCAAGATATAACTGCATGCCAAGTTGATCAGAAATCTGATTTTGTCATTGAGTGTATATTATTCAATGACTACATTTAAATCATCTCTTTGTGAACTAGGCCTTAGAAGAACCTATCCTCAAGGCTCCTTGCACATCAGAATTGAGCAGCAACATTGCTATTATGTAAGATGATGAAATACAGATACCTAGAAAAAATATGTCCCAAATCCAATATTGCAGTTATTTAGACACTATTCCAGCACATGGATGGGAGTGAACCTGTCCTCCCTTTCCTGTATTATCACATTAAATCATTAGCACAACACTTGAACACTTCCTCCTATGTTGTAAAAACGTCTCACAATCTGTTATCTTCTAGCTGCAGAAAAACCTCATAGAATCAATGGAGATTCCCCGTACTGGCTCAGACAATTCATTATAATGGGAGTCATTTACACCAAAAACATATCTCCATATTATCAGCACAGATTATGTCATCAAAAGGCAGAGGTTCCCCAAAAAGGGCAAAGAAAGCAAAAAGTACAATGGGTCCCCATTTGGTGTTTCTAAAACTAGAGGAAAGAAGTTTAAGGTTGGTTATATTTCACCATAACCTACTAGATGTCTACACCCTACACCAGTGGTGGCGAACCTATGGCACGGGTGCCAGAGGTGGCACTCAGAGCCATTTCTGTGGGCACTCAGGCCATTGCCCCAGGACAGAGTTCACAAAACAGGACCAAATCCACCAAATCTTCCTGCAGTACCAGGCAACTTAAGAGATGCTGCTCTCAGCGCTATTTTAAAGTGACACTTCATTGACTGTTTGGAACTGTGGAAAAATAAAAAGGTTTCGACAGAAGATCTTTGGAGGTCATCCTGTTGGACCCACCATTCTTCCTGTACAGAGAGACCCTGGAGGGAAGCTACAATTATAGTCTGAATTTGCCCTCCTTCTTTCAACTGTATTGGTGGCCTCAGGGGGCCGATACAATTAGAAGATGTGGAAGAACAGGTAACAATAAGTTACTGCTTAAAATGCCATGTTGGCACTTCACGGTAAATAAGTGGATTTTGGTTGTTGTTTGGGCACTCGGACTCTATAAGGTTTGCCATCACTGACCTACACCATACCTTTCCTTAAAATCTATTGTGGCAGTGTCTAAAAGACAGAGCAATCTACAGAAAAGCAAAGAGGAACTTGTCCTCCTACCCTTTGTATCTAATGTGCAGTAACACAGCCTGAGGAAGAAAGGCTATGAAGATAGAGGTCTAGAGAAAATCCATCGGAAGACATGGAAACCTGGATTTTGCTTATTGAACAAATGCCTTGACCCTTATTTCCATGTCCCCATACCCTTCAGATGCTTTCTCTTTTCCTAGTATCCTTATTTAGAAGGTTCTGAAGACTAGAGTCCTAAAATGTTCAAGGCAAGAAGACAACGGCAACCAAAGCTGTTATAGGGTCACAAATGGGTCCACACCCATCATCCAAAAATGTTGTTCACTCATTGAAGTGCAAAGGGCTTTTAACTTACCCTCTGGATCATCCGACTACACCGACCCTTCATTGTTTCCTTTCACAGAAATCCAATGAAAGATATGATGCCAACTTGTAAAGGCCTCCCCCACTCTCTGAACGCCTTCATCCTCCAGGAATTTTTAGGTCAAAGTAAGCTCTCCCTCTGCTTTTATCACACTATGCATGATCATAGCATTATCTCTCTTATGGGGCAAAGCACGAGAATAGTAGAGGGATAGCCGGTGACATCACCATCCCTCTTCGAATAAAATGGTCTTGCCAATTGGCTAAAGGGGGGTGCACAAATTATTTATCGGTAGAGTCATAAGGCGCTCAGTAGAACTCCTCAGGCTCATTTGCATAGTTAATAAAGCTTTTTTTCTATGAAATATGGCCATTTTAATAGATGAAGAAAGAAGGTTGTTAGTGATCGGTACGGGACAGGGAGGTGAGTATAAGCATCTACCATCAGCTTATCTAATGGTAGATGTTCTTGCATCTACCATTGCGTTTGGATTTTCCACTTATAGCGGGTGAAACCATCTTGATGGTTAGGTATAAAAAGATAGCTGTTTTTTGCATTCCTCTTTTAGCTCCAGGCTACTTCCTTCCCACAGAAGAGCTTAAAGGAGAGGTGAATCCTGCAGAAGAGCCATGGGAAGGGTCGGGCAAACGTAAGCAAGGGATCCTTCGTGACTTGGACATTTGATCAATATTAAGAATAGAAGAAGCCTACAGAAGGCATAATGTAAAGAAATATGGTCAATCTTAGGTGTCTGGGAAAGAGATAAATACAGAAAGTCCCTGGCTTACGTACAAGATAGGTTCTGTAGGTTTGTTCTTAAGTTGAATTTGTATGTAAGTCGGATCTGTATATTTTATAATTGTAACCCCAGTATCTTTTTGGTCTCTGTGACAATTAAAAATGTTGGGTTGTCTTAAGAACCAGGATTAACACTAAAGCTTCATTACAGACACCTGTGATAACTGTTGATTATTGTAGCCTAGGACTAAAGTACAATAAATTACCAACATCCAGAGGTCCATTTGTAACTAGGGGTCGTCTGTAATTTGGGTGTTCTTAAGTAGGGGACCGTCTGTATTGCAGATCAGTTATGGGATACAGTGGCACAACTTAAGTAGAGGTGGCCTATGTCTACAGAAAGACTATAGTCAAGATTTAGGGTAAATCTGTCATGTCTAATGTATGCATTTCCTTATTCTCTTTGTGTAAAGGTAAAAAATCTCATCCTTTAACCTCCAGGCTAATCCTTCCTTCCACCAAGCAAAAGTGTCTAGAGGAAAGGTGAAACCTTCACAAGTTCTACTGGAAAAACCTTGGCCAACTTGAGCAAAAGTGGACCTTCGAGGAACCATGGTGACCTTTAAATTTGAGGCTGATCCCTATCCACCTCCAAAAAAATATTTGTAAAAAAGGAAAAAAAGAATAGAAAAACTGAATTATAAGACTTTCTCTTTCCATAGTTTTAATTTCTTTCTTGCTATAACCTGAGCATCTGTTATCTGGGACAACCAAAACACGAAAAAAAAAAAAAAAACCCCTGTGCGTTCTTCTGGTCAGACAAGATAGGTTGATAATGATTGGGACTGAATAAAATTGATGAAGGCTGTCAGGAAAATAGTTTAGCATTAAACAGTGGATAGTTCTCTTATTTGGGAGGCAGCGATGTGATGCGAACAACGGAGATTACAAGCAACTCCAGAAAAACGGCACCAGATAGGAGCGAGTTAGGGGCTTAAATATTGTTCTCTGCAGCGAATACATTGACTCCGCATCATTTCAGCCTCCTCTAGCATGACTACTCTAATAAACTTTTAAGTGCTTTCTGTGTTGAAAAGGCTGGAATCCAGAGATATATTAGTGTTATATTCTCTACTTTTGAAGGTTTTTCTGCCTTTGCCAACTGCTATGATTATACAAATGCGTTGCACAAAATGTAAAAGTGTAGATGCGTGGGGGAAGGGAGGGCTGGATTGTTAAGTATCTCTTTAGAGATTGAGACTTGGAACCATTAAAAAACATTATATCACCCTCTGACAATATTTAAATGTGTCTTTTTTACTTAGTGTATGAATAATTTTTTACCTTTATGGAGGAGAGAGCCCTTCGTGTCCTTTTTTATGTTTCCATATCATAATAAGACCATTTTTTAGACTCCTGCAGAAACCGGTTAAAGGTGTATTCCCAATTTTTTACATTTTTGTGTGGTGCTGCACTTGGCTGTTGGGTGTCTGACCCCTGGAGCATACCGAAGACGGAAATAGCCAATGGAGGACATTTATAAAGGGTCGAGCACCATGATTGTGGTTTACAAAAGTTACACATTTTTGAGCAGGCAAAATTTTTTTTGGTTACTCCAGTAATTGGTGTGGTATCTCCAATCTTAAGTATATGCTGAGATGGGAATGAGATGAAATAACTCCCATTTAGGACTGAAGTTTTAAAATTTACCCCATTGGCTTTTGTCTGAGCTCTGGCACTACCGTCCACCCATAAAATGGCTCCTTACACGTAAAAATTGGATGAAGCGCCATTCAGAGGGTTAATATGAAACTGCTGGACCTAAAAGTAAATCTGCACTAGTAGCCGAAATTTTAATAGAGGAGATCCATTACAAGGGATGGGGAAGTACCCAGAGGTTATTATAATGAGATGAAGCTCCTTCTTTCTTCAAAGGTGCCCACCAATATTATAATTCTATCACATCTCCCAATAATCGAAAATCCTATTTAAAGGGGTTACCTGCCTTATTTGTTCTATAAGAATGTATTACAGAGAAGTCTACTACACTAGACCCAGGGTGGAACATGGCTACACAATGGGGCACAGTTACTAAAGGCCGTGCACCAGTTTTGTGTCGGACTTTGCACGCTCTTTTTAGTGCAAACTGCTAAAGAAGTGTGTGTAGCATATTTGTGTCCCATGCAACCCTTTTGTAGCGCAGCTGCACTAGGCACCATGCAAAACACAAATTAGGGGGTGTTCCGGTGCTCAGTCGGACCGTGCTCCAGATTTATCGTGCAAAGTCGAACAGAATTGTGTTGCACGCCCCATGTTAAAGGTGTACCAAAAAAAAGTTGCTGCACTCTGTCGGAACAGTGCAGGGGGCACCAGATTCATGAAGAACGTGCGCTAGAAATCCTGAATCTGGCGCCCCCTGCACACTACACAGGACACTGCACCTAGTACACACTGCACTGTTCTTAGTAAATGTGGCCCCATGTGTCTCTCACTGGGCAAATCAGCACATTACATTGACAGCCTATGGCCTAGGGACATTGTGGCCCCTTCAATCAACTGTGAACTCTTTGGGAACCTAAAATCAAGGATCTGATTGCCTCCCACCATTACACCATCCACGAGAAGTAAATTGTTACAATTACACTTATATAATTCAATAACACAGTGGGTTTCCTAAATATCCCTTCTTCTCCACTCTTTCTCTCTCTCTCTCTCTGAGAAATGAAGGTCCTAAATGTAGAATTTTTTTCCCCTTTAAGGTCAATTATTATCTGCACTCACAAACAATACTTCTCTGGATGATGTTTACCATAGATTCGTAATTGAACAAAAACATTTAGTCGAAAGCATGAAAACCACATGACCTTCGTGAAAATCACATGAAAAAGTCTCGGAGACATGTTTTGCGTGAGAGAAACTGGAGGTCAGCCGAGGATTTATGTCAATAATTCCATACAGATATTAGGACTATTAATAACGTCTCAGTCAGTTGAAAGAAAGTGTCGCTCTTCTCCTAGCATGAACGCTCTTATGGACTCTCATTCATTGAGATTTACAGTCTGAATGCAGGAGATGACTCAGTTGAGTTAATGAAATATTCTACGAGTGATGCAGAGGTTTACAAAGCTCAATAGGGTGACTGTTTACATTTGTTCCCTGTGGTTTTAAAGGATTCTCCAATATAAAAAACCCAATTTCATATGCCCTATAAGAAAAAAATTACAGAGGGGGGCCTCTGTTCGGAGACCCTATCTCTTGATCAGAGAATCTCTGGTCTCTTGACTAGAGAACTTATGCCCTGCATCACACAAGCAATGGATGAATAAGTACTGTGTAAGTCTTAACCTTCCCTATGGAGGCACTGCAGGCACATTTAACACCCCGTTTCAGCACAGATTACAGCAGAGGGACACTTTCTATTCACAATATTGTCATGGGATCTTTGTAGGAATTGTCCAAAGCAGAAAATCCCTCTTATATATTTATCACCTCTAGAGGTCAATTTTTTAAGAACCTAGTTGATTCTATCAGTATGTTTTTATTAGTGTTGGGGCACCATGATGAAATGATTTTAAGAGATTGGACAACGCGACGAATTTGGACAAACTGCAAAATTTAAAAACGGAATTGTGTCGCAAGATCAAGCACTCACATGCACCGGGAAGAAGAAGGTGAACTCCGGCGGACCTCAGCGCGGAAGCGACATATGCAGGAAATTGGACGCACAATCTTAGTGAGTCGCGGCAGCTCCGAATCCTTGTCGGACAACGCACTGCGGGATCGCGACAGGACCGGGTAAGTAAATCTGCCCCATTGTGCTCATTGTTGTCTCCAAATAGAGTAGCCAGAATCTTTGGGCCTATTGTTTTTCCATTATAATCAATACACTGGTGGGCCAGTCTCCTCTTGTTTTTGGAGCTTGGAAGGAAAACAGGGAACCAGTAGTGAACCCATGAGACAAACTCAATACAGATGTTGCCCCTGGTAAGATTCGAACTAAGGACCCCGATGCATCGACGCTAACCTCTGCGGGTACAGTAAATTGATGACAACTACAATTGAATCCACCCCTGGTAGGACTTCGGAAACTCAACCTCATCTTCTCCCTTGTGTTCTTCATCTGTTAGGTGCGCACGGAATCTTTCTGCATTCCAGAATCTGCTCAACAAGGTGGACATTGTGTTTGTTACAGATGTGAACTCGCTGAGTTTTTTAGTGAAACCCGGCCCGCGAGAACTCCATAAACAAATGACAGTGTTTGGAAAAAAGAAGGGAGTTCATTTCCTTTGATAAAATGCAGGGAATTTATCCAGCGTGTGTTTATAATTACTGTCTGGTTCAGCTGCAGAGAAGGAATCTACTTGTTACCCATTTCTAAATAAACAAAATAGATGGCCCCCCTTTTAGTCGACAGCGGGCGGAATGAAGTTTATTTTCATTTTTTATTTGAATACAGACAAAGCACTTACTGTACGCTTACACCGTATTCCCTTCCAGTCTAAATAAATTCTACCAGTTTCTCAAACTTTCTACTATTCAAAAAGAAAAAAAGTGGAAAATCAAAAATTTTTCTCATCAAACTATTGTTTAGGATATCCTAAGTTTTTTTTTCTGGAAAAATCTGTTGTTCAGACCTCCAGACTTGGTGTATAACCAGAAATCTGATTTGTTTGGCAGTCTTTTTTAGACAAAGTACGCTACTGCTAAGCTAATTGTAAACTACAATGAAATTAGCGATCCTAGCGGGAGCTGGCTGCCATACGTAGAGCGTTTACAAGCATGTAGGACAAGACGCTTTAAGACCGCAGAACTTTATACAAGTCAGTAAAGATGAGAGTAATCATTTTTACAGTTTACTGCCTGACAGCATCAACATTCATCCAAGTTCTTCTAAGTGCATGAGACAAAAGGCTTTATCTCTTCTTTGCAGAATATGGAAACAAACTTTTTGAACATTAGACAAAAACTCTTTAAGAGCTTGCATCTACTATACAGCTTGTTAGCCTCTACTTGGCAAACCTTTTGTACTACTTGACTAGGGTTGAGTTGACTAGGGTCTGTGCCGAGCAATTCGAGTTTGTGTCCCCAACAGGTTTGACGTTTGGGCTCACCTCCACCGGTAACAACTGAAATCAGGTCCTCCCATCACTAGTAAACACCCACAATCGGTGGCAGCACCGGTGGCAAGGCTAACACCCTTTAAAAATGTCCGGCAAAGAGATGATTTCATGGCTTCAGCACCCAACAAGGGTTAGCACCCACAATTGTTGCCAGCACCAAATGCAGCTGTTAAGAATGAGTGTTCGGGTACCCAAACTGAACTTTTGTTCAAGGTCCACAACAAATGACGAACAATTTGGGTTTGTGTCCCTGAAAGATTGGACATTTGGGCTCACCTCCACCAGTAACACCTGAAATCAGGTCCTATCATCACTAGTTAACACCCACAATCGGTGCCAGCAGAGAAAAAGGGTGTCCATTAAAAACGGCCGGCAAAGAGATGATTGTTGTTGCAGATGAGTGTTACAGATAAGTGTTCGGGTACCCAAACTGAACTTTTGTTCAAGGACCACAGCACTTGACGAGCAATTCGGGTTTATGTCCCTGAAAGGTTTGACGTTTGGGCTCACCTCCACCAGTAACACCTGAAATCAGGTCCTATCATCACTTGGTAACACCCACAATCGGTGCCAGCACCAATAAAAGGTGTTAGCCCTTTAAAAATCTATGACAAAGAGATGATATCATGGTTTTAGCACCCAACAAGGGTTAGCCCCCACAATTGCACCAAGGTGTTACGGATCAGTGTTCGGGTACCCAAACTGAACTTTTATTCAAGGTCCACTACACTTGACCCCCTTATTACAGCAATCTACAGGAGAACTGTCTCTTCCTGCCTCTAAACCAGCTTCTAAATGATGTTAATTTAGGGATTTATTTAGCCATATGTGGAATCAGAAAGAAGTTTTTCGCTACCATGGGCTAATTGGTATCTGCCTTTTGGGGGTTTTGTCTTCCTAAACACAGTAGGTTGGATCTGCATCTTTATTCAACCAAATCTACAATGATACTATACATAGCATCAATTTTGAGTCACAAGTTCATATTAGCCAATAAAAGAAATGGTGGTCCATGGAGAGGTAGAACCCCTTGTATCTGTAGGAAAACTGCTTCTCCCAATTTTAAAAGCTGGATTGAAAGAACTTGTATGAGGAGTAGACGCTGGAGGTCCTGAGGTTAATGACCTATGTACTAAATAAAAAACTAAATTGAATACCGGTAGCTTAAAATTCAAAAAATAGAATCTAAGGCTTATTTTGGCAATTTTAGGGGTAAATGCCCCTTAAGCCAAACTCATAAATACATGGAAACAACGAAATGATTAATAAACGACTTGTAACAAGAAGTTATTCCGCCAATGTTCCGACAGTGAACCATGAGCTATATGTTTTTAATTGAATCAAAGTTTTTTTTTTCCCCCTCAATAAGACATACTGTAAATCTGCCAAATTCTTCTCGGCGTCTGTTTCCAGTTAATTGGAGAAGGTATGTTTATTTGAACTTTCTCCGCACAACAAAGGGAGAAGAGATTTCTTATGAAAATGAAATGTTGTTTTCGCTGTTTGATGAGTAAAATGTCGTGTGTAACCTGCTCAGATACCGATCAATCTATTGTATGGGTGCAATTAAAGGCCGCTGTTGTCGATGAGGTCTTCACATTGGAGGTCCCACAGGCACTAAGGGAGTCAAATAACAAGCACTGGACTGAATTATTGTCAAATATTCAGGCAGTATACCGATTTATCTTCATCAGGATGTATGGGAAGGATCCATGTGTAGGGTCTAAGACAGTGGTGGCGAACCTATGGCACGGGTGCCAGAGGCGGCACTCAGAGCCCTTTTTGTGGGCACCCGGGCCATCACCCAAGCACACCAGACAGGACTCGAAGAATCTTCCAGCAGTTCCAAGCAACTTAAAGGATGCTGATTTCAGTCATATATTAAAGTGATACTGACTTTGCAACTTGGGAATGTAGGAGGAAGAATGAGTAGACAGGGCCGAATTATCTTTAGAGGATCTTCTGCTGGCCCCGTGGATTCTCAGAGTACAGAGGGACACTGGAAAGAAGTTAAAATGTTGCAAATTTTCCATCTTGTCCTGAGGAGGCCAATATGATGGAATGTTGTTGAGGAACAGGGAGCAATAAGTTACTGCTTATTGCCACCTCGCAATAAATAAGGGAGGTTTTGGGTTGGAGTTTGGGCACTCAGCAGCTAAAAGGTTCGCCATCACTGGTCTAAGAGAAGGGGAACTGGACATAAACCCAAACCAATAATAGGGGGTGTGGCTTCGGGGTGAGGTTGAGATGAACATGGGCATTTGGCATGGGTCCTGAGTGCCAGATAAGGTGCCTACAGGCCACTTTGAATTTGTTAGGTTCTTTTAACGAGGGGCTGTGGCCGCAATCTAAACTTTTGTCACAAGTGTTAAAAAACCTCATTCTAGCTCTACAGTAGGTATCATTAGAGGCGTTGTCCAGTCACAACAATTTAGCCCCAATCCACAGGAAATGATCGGTGGGGGTCTCAGTGGTGGTATTACCATGCAGGTCCAAGAACATAATTTGGATGAGGGTTCCAAAAGCAAAAAATATCATGATAATCTTATGTGTGGACTACGCTTGAAGGACTCTGGACAAATTCAGTCTCCTTCCTAATCTCACAGATGATGACTTACCCCCTTCTTGTTCCTTGAAGAAGGTGTCTTGTCATCTCTACTGCCATGTACTGCAAAGACTATGCTCCTGTCCTGACAAGCAGTGCAGAAAACTATTCCTATAGGCTGCCAAATAATTTAAAAGAGGAAACCTAGATGTATGTGGAGTAACTGAGGATGTGTGTCCACCAATGCTTAATAGGTGGACATGCACACTGCTATACATCCTGAACACCAGGTGGCGTCATACTATTTAAGTAAATCTTACTCTTCCATAAATCTTCTTTTAATTACATGTTTCTTTTTTTTTTATTACATTTTTCTTAATCATCTGGGAAGAGAATGATTATATATTTATGTATACAACATATATCTTTCTATATCATTTTTGTCATTAAGATTTGATATAATTATATATTATATTTTATTTATATTTTATTATATTATATCTGGATTGAGCTTTAACCGCCCCTACTAAATGGATGCCTGTCATTTCTCATTTTTCCTAGGAAAAAAACCCCCAAAATTTTAAACAGATTTTAAACTTCAATCCCCCGCAATAAACTCCTGAATGGGAACGCCAGGCAAAATAATATTTTTGTTTAGACCCAATATTTGGGAAATGAAACGTTTCATACACAGACCACATGATATTTTCCCCTCCTGCTTTCAGTCTGCTTGCTTTTCCTGGATTTTTTTTATTATTTTTTTTTTTTGCTACTTAAGCCCTAGATCCAAATTGCTGAGGTGATAAAATTGGCGTCCCATCATGCCCCGCGCATCCCGCCCTCAATGAAGCGATTGTAGACTTAAACAAATACCGAAGGGGGAACGGGCAGGAATCTCGCTGAATATTTGATTAAATGTATGCGGTAATTTTACTAAATTAATAAATCAGTTCAGCATTGGGAAAGTGTAAAGAGGCAAGGCATTTCCAGATGTGGATTTTCGTAAAGAAAACTTTTCTGTTCCAGGAGAGAAAACGTGTTGACATTTCTTTGAAGTGTAATCTCATTTGTTTATTTGGCTTCTAATAGCTTCCAGAAGTTTGGCTGCATATTTTATACGTGATGTCGCTTGTGTATTATATACATATTGTGGAGAGCTTAGTGTACCATGAACTCGGGCTCCGAAGGAAAAATTAAAAAAAAAATAATAAGACCCATTACGTGTAAGGATTTTTGGCTCCAATGTCGCATTAAAAGATTTTTAAAATGTATTTGGAGTTTATTTTCTTTGTGATGGACATAAAATATATAGATGCAGCCCGGTGCACCGGAGGAATGTCCTGTACATCGGGGCCAGGAGTCTGACTAGTGTTGATAATTGCCAACGTTGGCTTGATGTTGACAGGTTTATCTGAGCAATTTCAGAATTTAATGTCCACCGATGTTGTTTTTAAGGTCTGACCTTCACTGCTGATTCGATACACAAACCGTCTTTATCGCCATTTAATAGCTCCCAATGTTGTAAAGTTAAATAATCAAACTAACTCTTCCTACAGACACCACTAGGAGGAGCACAGGAGAGAACTGTAGACTTTTTAGACACTGAGCTCTATAATAATCTAGTATTCAGTAGGCTCCTGAGCTCCCCCTAGAGGTGTCTATATATATAATATTTAGTAATCTCCTGAGCTCCCCCTAGTGATGTATGTATATATAATATTTAGTAATCTCCTGAGCTCCCCCTAGTGGTGGCTGCTTATACAGTATGAAGTAATCTCCTGAGCTCCCCCTAGTGGTGGCTGCTTATACTGTATGTAGTAATCTCCTGAGCTCCCCTTGTTGTTGGCAGTACATACAGTATGTGGTAATTTCCAGAACTCCCCATAGTGGTGGATATATATACAGAAGGTGGTAATTCCCCAACTTCCCCTAGTAGTGTTTTTATATACAGTATTTAGTAATCTCCTCAACTCCTCCTAGTGGTAGTTGTATATATAGAAGGTGGTAAATAACAGCTTCCCCTAGTGGTGCTTGTATACACAGCATGTAGTAATCTCCTGACCTCCCCTAATGGTGGCTGCATATAAACTATATAGTAATCTCCTGAGCTCCCTCTAGTGGTGGCTATATATACAGTATGTAGTAATCTCCTGAGCTCCGCTAGTGGTGGCTATATATACAGTATGTGGTAATCTCCTGAGCTTCCCTAGTGGTGGCTGTATATACAGTATGTAGTAATCTCCTGAGCTCCGCTAGTGGTGGCTATATATACAGTATGTGGTAACCTCCTGAACTCCCCTAGTGGTGGCTGTATGTACAGTATGTAGTAATCTCCTGAGCTCCCCTGGTGGTGGCTATATATACAGTATGTGGTAATCTCCTGAGCTTACCCTAGTGGTGGTTGAATATACAGTATGTAATAATCTCCTGAGCTCCCCCCTAAAGGTTGCTGAAAATACAGTATGCATGCAAATAGTAAAACTTCTGGTCTCTTTGGTAGTTGTTATGGCTACTACAGTTGTAAGTACACTCTTTCCCTTAGAGGAACAGACCTTTAAGTGATACTTAAAGAAAGTCTTAAAGTTAATTACATCTACATGTGTTTCCACCATTAACTTCCTGTAAATATTTAATGATAATAACAACATTTTTAAAAAATGTACGGGATGCAAAGAGTTTGCATGTTCTCTCCGTGTTTGCGTGGGTTTCCTCCGGGTCCTCCGGTTTCCTCCCACACTCCAAAACATACTGGTAGGTGGATTAGATTGTGAGCCCCATTGGGAACAGGGGCTGATTTGGCAAAGCTCTGTGCAGCGCTGCGTAATCTGTGTGCACTATATAAATAAAGAATTATTATTATTATAATCTGGAAAACAGGTTGCTACTCACTAAGTGTACACATATAGAATGTAAACCTCTCCCAACAGAGTATCACAAAATTTCGTTTTTTCCAAAGCTGATCATTCCATACCACTGACCTCTGAAGAGTACAGGTAAAAAAGATCCATATCCCATAAAAATACAAATGGGTTCCCATCTCTCCTCACCAATTTCCCATATGCCATGTGCCCTCCAAAAATTACACTAAAATATTCAAGCCAAACACACTTTCCCTTAGGCTATATTCACACTAACATTATGCCCGCCGGGCCGTAGTCTGGCGTGCATATATGCGTCGTGATGGAGAGGAGGAGTGGTGGTCCGCCCCCTCTCCATCATGATGCATGGCGCACGGCGCCGTAACACGTGAAAAGATAGAACATGTGCTATCTTTTCCCCGTGTATGGAACAGTACGGTGCCGCATGTGTTCGGCACCGTATCGCTCCGTATGCCCATTGCCGGCCTGTGGGGGACGTATATACAGCCATAAGCTTACGGCTGTATATACGTCCCTCAACTGCCTGTGAATGTAGCCTTATATAACACTGTATTACCTACTATACATGACCCCTATACAGTAATGATAATCCATAGCGACTATTAACAACCAAACCCCCAATTAAAATAACCCTATAAAATTAAACTCCGGCTACTGGGTAAAAAAAAAAAACTTTTTTCTTTTTTTGCACATTTGCTATAAAATTCTCTTCAATGATGCTTCTTGAAGAACTGACTCCAAGTACATATTGCAATTTGCTTGCTGCTTCATATGTTTTCTATTACGGAAGTCTGTGGTTGCCTTCCTGAATCTGCTGAACTGGAAAAACACAGCTAATATGGTGTGATCTGGAGTAAGCTTTGATGGGGGGGGGGGGGGGGGGGCGGACTTTACAAATAAATCTCCAGATGTCATGTGTTTTACATTCGTATCTCAATGTCTTTCTATAAAAGTCTTTTGAATATTCCATTGAAGCAACAAATATGAAAGAGGAGAGAGATCGGGGCCACGTCTTACTCGGGAGAGTATGAGTGTGTTCTGCAGCCACTTGGCGAGGAATCATATGGCTGCGAGATCGGGGACAGGCGAATAAGATGTTACATAATGTCCGATATTTAGTCCCGATTTTTAAAAATGTTGTGTTATTTAGAAAGTTTGAGGTTTTGCACATTTCTGGATGTTAAAATAAACTTGTCACCAACTGTCACCTCCTTTATTCATTATTAGTCAAGTACAAAGCTCCAAATCCTCAGCCTAGACCTACAATTCCATGATCAAATTCATTTAGCCGCTAGTCACCCCTAGGGGGAACTTAAGATCTTTCTTGAATACTGCACCAAAATTAATCTCAATGTATTGTCAGTATGCAGTAGGTTCATGAGCTCCACCTAGTGGTGGGCGGCAGCCAACATTTTCTCACAAAGGCAGTGTTTAGATTACCGGATTGATGTGGATTTTCCATGGAAAATCTGCATCAAATGCTGCTTTAAACTCCGTGGTGAAAATGTATTATTGTGGCACCAGCCTTGTAAGTCTAGAGGTAGACAAATCAGTCTGCAAGTGCACTGGAGGTGGAGCCTAATCTGGCATATTTGCCTAAAGACAGCTGTGACTGTGGCAGCAGTTGAATCATAATTAAAGGGGTAAGAATTTTAATACCTGGAGCACTTGCAGCTGTCTGTAACTCCCATAGTTTGCCAATGCTGTGGACTCACTAGCGCCCCCAATGGGTGCAAGAATTGCCCTGTGGATAGAAAGCAATGTAACGCCCATTCTGAATATATGCTTTACTTCGGTAAGTGGTTGTCAGTCACTTAATCTATCAATATTTGTTCAACTGACACTAGGAGAACCCTGCCCCCTACTGGAGTATCTTGGTAGGATTTTTTTTATTATCTATCATTTATTTATTTTATTGCTATGACAAAAGCTTAAAATCCATTATAACCCTCGGTAGCGAGTGATGACATCTTCCATCCTGACATTTGGGATGTTCATCACCTTAGGAAAAAAAAGTCAGTGGAAAAGAAAAGAAAATATTAAAAATAAGATCCATTCATGTATATTTAACGGCCTCCTCGATGTACATCACATTCCAGGTTTTATGGCTCTTTCCAGACCGAAGCATTCACTTAAAAGTAGCCACCCGACCCCCCTCCGTTTTTTCCAGTCAAGGACTGAAATAAAGGAATCCTATGATACATACCTCGGAATATGAAATGAGACGGGTGGAATCTTTTCAGATGTAGCAGAGCTGAGTTTGTCGTTGAAGCAAGTAGTTGTAGGATGGTGGGAGTTAATTGTTAAAGGGGCGTTACCAAAAGAAGCTGTGGGGGGGGGTATTTATTAAGTGTCGGCACCACAATATTTCTCTTTTTCCGCCACTCATAACTTTTTGCTTTTTGGGTGCAAATTTGAAACCTCAACACTTTTCCTGTTCTTCCACTTTCCCGCAATTTAAAGTTGCAAAAAACTCGTCAACGGATTTATATTAAACCATCATGAATGGGGAGAAAGTTCGAAACCTTTTTGGCCCCAATTCATGAAGCTGTTGCGCCACAATCTAACATCCCTGTATAAATTATAACATGCAATAAAAACCCGGACCCTGCACTAAAATTGATAAATGCCCCATAGTGAGTGCAGCTTCTAAAAGTACAAATAACAGCTACTACACAATAAGGAAATATACTATAACCTGCTATAGCCTGGCCTACAATGCAGAGGATCCAGGGGCGTAACTACAGCGGTAGCAGCCATAGCAGCCGCTATGGGGCCCGCAGTGTCAGGGGGCCCTGTCATCCGACCTGACACAATAAAGAATGGAGGATGTGCACCATTATATCTATATTGTACTGCACATTGTCCAGCATAATATGTATATAACATATACTGTGATGTATATATGCAGTATCTGTGATGTGTATATGGTGTCTGTATACACTGTGGGGCAGATTTACTTACCGGGTCTATTCGCGATCCAGCGGCGCGTTCTCTGCGGTGGATTCGGGTCCGGACGGGATTCACTAAGGTAGTTCCTCCGACGTCCACCAGGTGGCGCTGCTGCGCTGAAGTTCCCCGAAATGCACTCAAGTTCACCGGCCTATTCCTAGTGAAGGTAAGTGCAAGTTTCACAACACTTTTTTCTTTTTAAAATAAGGCGGTTTTTCCGAATCCGTCGGGTTTTCGGTCGGCCACTCCCCCCGATTTCTGTCGCGTGCATACCAGCGCCGATGCGCCCCAATCCGATCTCGTGCGCCAAAATCCCGGGGCAATTCAGGGGAAATCGACGCAAAACGGAAATATTCGGGTAAATGACCCCCTGTATGTTGCATATGGCACTGTATGTGTGTTTATATGCTGTGTGTGCACATGAGTGTATTTATATGTGATTGTAACTCCTATGTGTGAGTATACTAATATGTATAAGTGGGAAGGGGGGGCCCATGCAGTAGCCTGCTAGGGGGCCCTGTCTCTCCTAGTTACACCACTGAGAGGATCACTCAGGTCTAATGAAGATGAGGATCCCAGAAGTGCAAGTTAGATGGGGGATCCCTCATTTACATTGTAGAGGATCCCAGAGGTGATCTAAGAGGTGCAATATAGAGGAACCAGGAGATGCAATACAGAGGATCCCAGTGGTGCAATGTTCACGATTGTACAACATCAAGACTGCCTTGCTGGCCATATACCTTCCAATGCCTTTTTGATTGTCTCTTATTCCTTCCAATGTCCTCCATACACAGGGACACTCAGCTCCGCTACGACGGCCATATTTCTATAACTAAACCCTGTGCCAGGACTCCAAGCGTCAACCTCATCCATGACGAATTGTCTCTCACAGAGGAACTTGGATGACATGAAGGAACTTGATAGCCCAGGTCTTGGTTGTCCCATGAAAAACACTTATGCCCAACCCATAGGATAGGGGATCGGTACCATTGCAGGGAGTCCTTTCATTGGGGCCTTTCCTATCTGGAGAATCAGACCAGAAGTCCTACTAGAACTTCATTCTGTTCTATGTCTCTTTCTATATGGTGACCCCACACAGTCCCCTAAAAGTGAATGGTCCATCTGTAATGCATTCGTAATCGCTTTATTCACACTGATCACTTACCGTAGAGGAATATTTAGTCCCCCATTGCTGGGGGATAGGGGCTCAGTGATACACATCCACAAACCCCCCAAATCCCCCTTAATTCATAAATTACGGATTAAAAAATTGATGTAATTCCAATTCCTTCTCCATAGAAAAATCTTACGAGAAGATATAAATTTGACCCCATCACGAGGTCCAGACACTACCACCCCTAAGGTTAAACACAACATATTCATCTCTGCTATACATACAGTAGGGGTTAAACCGGCGTGTAACCAAGACGTATTTGTCCCCTCGTGGCCGACAATCAATTTTCGCCGGATTGATTTGAAAACCCGTCTCCGAAGGGGCTATTTATCCAGGCAGAAATGATTGTTCACACAGCTTGGCGGATTCCTAATCACATGTAAATTATACAAAATAGAAGCAGTTTATGCAGATACGGAGGACCTCCCCCAGAACAGCAATTATAGAAAAGGCGACGTAAATAACATGCCGAGTAATGAACTTGTTATGATAACCGATTGACAATGAAACTCGTAACGCATCTGTTAAGTGGGAAGATCAGGTAAAATCACTCGAAACGACATCTTCTCAATTTCCATGTAATATGGTAAATTACGCACTAAAAAATGGCAGCAGTCGATACACATCCACAAACTGCGCCTATGATGAACTATCTGGGACGGGCGCAGCGCGGCTCGGGGTAATTAAAAATGACAAATATTTGACTCGTTGTAAAGCGCCAATTATTAGGAGACATACGGAGAGGAATCAATAGAGTCCATATCATATCGTACCGCTATCACATTGTCATTCTACCCGCTGGTGATAATAGAAACTGCGCTGGGAAATATCACAGTCAGAGATACGTATTATAGGCAAAAGTGCTGAGATTAAAGGGGAATTCTCCGTTTTAAGGGATCATCCTATTTGGGCTTAATTCACAGTAAATTGGCTAAATTATCTCAATGAGAAACAAAAATGTGGATTACAGACATTTCAGACCAATTGTCGCACATTGTCAGATTGTGCGAAAGTTGGTTTAAATCTGTTATACACCTATGAGGGTAGATCTTGGCGGCTTATTTTCCCTACAGTGGCCACTAGTGGGGGGAAGTGGTATTACATGCTGCCTCTTGAATAGGTGTCCGTGTAAAATTCAGATAAACTGGGTTTATCATAGAGAAAGTCGTGATTCTTCATGGGTGGGGTACGGATGTTGAGATGAGGTGTTGGTCTCTGAAATTTACCAGAAACTATGCACAAAGAAAGGTGAGTCGAAGAACCAAATATGGCTCAAAAGTCTCTTCAATTGAGGATTTTTTCTCTGGGGGCATGAATTTTCTCTGAACGTCTCTACATAGTGAAAAGGAGAGGGATCACTCCTTGAAAATTAGGAGATTGGGAGAGTGGGAATTCTGGGTAGCCCAGTGACCTATAAATGAACACTATGAGAGGTTATATGGCTGTCAAAATAGCTGTCAGAATTTAAGGATAAAGGTTTGGGAACAAACAGAAGGGAAACATTAGCATAAGCTTAAAGTCAGTTGAACCCACAAATATCTATCTTGACGATCTTATCCTAAACGGGTTTGACCAACCCATACAAATGTCAGGTCAAATACTGGGTATGTTGGCAAAATCCAGTCTCTGTTTACGGAGGTGGATAGCTGTCAGCCAAGCCTTGGCCAAACGCTATTGAAGATATTTGAAGTTCCTCTTCAGTCTGGTTATCTGGGGACCTAAAAACAAAAAAACTCTTTTTTTGCTGCTTTTGCCTTTTTGTCACATCCACGCAGTGTCGGACTGGCCCACCAGAGTACCAGAGGATCCTCCAGTGGGCCGTGGCTCAACCCAATACTGAACCCCAAAGGTCCATTAGAAAACACCACAATTTGGAGGCTGCTAAAGTATATTTCCTGGGGAAATAAAGAGTGTGCCCCCAAATTGATTTTCTCTGGTGGGCCTAAGGAAACTCAGTCCGACACTGCATCCACGTCTCATCGCCTGATTGCAGGAGGATGGGTTAGGAATGGCACAGAAAGCCAAGTATCAACCACCTGCAACCAGCATGAAGTACACCCCTCATGAATATTTCCTCTTTCTATCTGGGTCACATGACTTGTGGAATGCAATCTTAATATAACCAGTACAGTGTCCAGTGATTGTACTTTTGGCATCACATCTGGGACTATAGTGAAGAAAACTGTAATCATAGAAACCAAACATTTATGAGCAAGTTGCTTGTACTGAGTTTGGGGGTAATTTTTAATAGTGTGAAATTATGGATATCCCCTTAAAGAAAAGAAGAGGGTAGTCTTGTTTTATGTTTACCTGTAGGTTTTCTGTATAGTCGTCCTTTATTATAGTCTTGACAAGTCAACGTTCTGTTTCGGGTGCCTCCATTGCTTTACTCCAGCCTTCTAAAATGGCCACTGACTTCTTCAGGGATGCTGGCTGTAAAACCTAGACCCTCCTCCTCTACTGCCCTGACCGGGACAATGTAGGAGGCATGTCTGTGACTTTCACATAACCTCCATGCAGAGGTCAGTGGCCATTTCAGATCCAGCAAGGTAAGTGATTAAGGGTATGGAGACATAAGAAGTGTAGCAAAGGCTGTTGAGTATCACTATCCTTGCCTAATGTGTAGTCAAATAGTTTTTTTTCTGGGGAGGGTCACTATACACTTAGTCTCAGTTCAGACTTCTTTGCAAATCAAATTTCTCTCAAATGACTAATATAATTCCAGCAATTCCCAAGCCTAAGTAAAGTCTGTAACCATAAATAAAATGACTATCCATCGCATGAAACAAAATTAAACATTTAGCCACTCGCGGGCTACACCGATCAAGACCTCCGGAAGTCCAGTCCTCAGCAATATGTTCCCGATCCTCGGTGACTGATCGTAGTTCATCTCCATAAAATCTGGTCGTCGCAGTGAGTGACATCCAAGTGCCACCACGATGACTCAATTTATTACCGGTAGTCAAGACTTCTAAATTACCGAGTCTGAAAGCATTGTATCAGCAGCCACAAAGGCTAAACAGGCTAAGCCCACAAATATGTACAGCAATAAAACAAGTCTTCAGGAGATAGAAGGGAAAATCATTCAGCTTTTAACGGCCATTAAAACGACTGAGGTAACGAAATGTTTATCTAATGCATCATTCCGCTTTGGTTCCACCACGGCTGGCGTTCGGTAACTCCCTCATTTAACATCTTGAACTTTGATGTAGAAAACAGAGACATTATTCAGATACTTAAATAGATGGAAAAAAAAATCCCTTCCTGTTGACTCTCGACCATAAAAGACATTTTACACGTATTTTCCACGTTATGATTACTAAATAGAAACTGCCAGATGCTCAGAAATATTCGGGCAAAAAAAAAAAAATATCCTCGCTTACAAAAAGAAAAATCAGATCAGTAAGCAGAAACTTATGCTCGCAGTTTGCAAATAAGTCATAGCCAGACAAAGTTAAGAGGATTTATTTGATGCAGATCCCATGACTGCACCTCAATCGACGGAGGAGCAATTTTGGAAAAGCTTATTTAATGATATGCTACAAATAACATAGTTGTAATGTAATCTCGGGCAACCAGTCGCAAATTAGAAAGAGTCGGAGCTAGACTTTCCTTAACCTGGGGCAGAGATTCACTTATAGTTCTGTATATGAACTGCCCGGTCAAGGTAGAGTGGGTTATTCATTTCTCTATTTCTACCGAGAACCTTAAATGTAGGCCAAGCTGGTCAATGGAGGATCCTCCAATGGGTAGGCGCTCCTACAAACACCACCCAGTCTAACACAACTGCTGCTGCTTTCTCTTCTACCTCTATGCAACTGGGTCTTGGGTCAGACCAACGCAGTCGGCACCCACACGGATTGAATCCCCTTTGTTTCTCACAGTGCTGCCTACCTGTTCTACGCCAACTACATCAAAAGACTAGCCAAGATTTTTTTTGTACCATTTGAGAACCTTTCTTGGCTGCATATTGTATGGAGAATGACATAAACTAAGACTACAATGACATAAATACTGGAGGAGTAGACCTCTATATAGATGGATGGTAAGTCATTGGATACATTTCTTCTGAAAGGTCAACGCGGTGTTCGACTAAAATTTCTGAAAAACCTAACATTTTCAGAATATAAAGGATGGGCACTTGTATAATCATTCTATAATTTTAGATAGGATGTATTGGATACATAGGGTAACTGGTCACCAGGCTCAGGTGCCCAAAGTCCCATCCACCTGTCCATCTGTGGGTTAAACCAAGCGTAGACCAATGCATCGAAGCAATACCTAGAAATATTGACCCTAATGACCCTCTAGAATGAGATGGTTTTATGAAGATTTTCTGTGGAATCTCCCATACCCCATGAAAGGGGGAAGGAAAGTCAGCCAAACCAGTAGAATTTTACGTAGCTCAATAACTATCTGATGCTTTTGGGGGCCTCCTGAATCTCCCCAAAAGATAATGTTGTTTCATGTTGTATTTCAAAGCCTGATTCTATAGATTTTGTGGGGAAAACATGCCAAAAGTGTCTAGCATTACTCCAATCTATTCATTCAAGGAAAGGTTGAGGGAGTTTTCGGAGTAGCAAATGACCATTTGGTTTACCGCTATGAATTGTGTATGGTTACCTTAACTTTATGGGGCAAATCCACCCATGACCCACCAGAAGAGGACATATTTGTGTGCCAATTGAAGTTGTACCTGCAATAATTCACTAAACAAAGATTTGACCCTTCAGTGTCACTTGAGGATTTCAAATTATTTCAAAGTGTTTTAGGGGCTCAAAACATGATACATGGATCCTTTTGAGAACAGGGGTTCCCAGATTTACTCTGGAGCTCCAAAACAGGAGAGAAAGATAAAAAAAATTAAATAAGCTAACATGATGTGGCTCTTGGTCCAGTTGGGTGGGGTCCTGTGTAGCGGGGGTCTTGTGACAGCACCAATCCCAACCATAAGATACCAACAACGGCCTTGGGACCCCAATACATCAAGATCCCAGGAAACTCCTTAAATATTAGCGCTAAGAAGTTGCGTAATCGAGGTTATAAACAATCCAACCCAAACTGCGTTCAACCAAGCAAAATCGTTGAATACTTTCTATAAGTTCTCCCCACCACAAATATGAGGAAAGTTTCATCTATACTTTATATATATATTGCGCGTGGGTGCAGACTTATAATCATTTAAAATAATGGCTTTACATTTTATTTTTAATTTGATGGAAACGTAAGCTGCCAATCAGATGTAGCCTGCCATGATGGATCTGTCACGCACAGCCGGAGATGGATTTGATAGAAACATTATAATTCTTTATAAAAATCATTAGTAACGTCTCTTGATGAGCAATGGAGGTAAAAATTACAGCTCGATGGGTTAAAGGGGCAGGTTTAGGATGGCAAATGTAATAAATTAAGCAGGACATGTTTTGGCAAAAAACTTGATGAGATTTTTCTCCGTCGGGACCCTCATTCGATCAAAAATATACACAAGGAAGAAAGATTATACACATATTATGTTATAATCAGGTAATAGAAATCTTGATATTAAAGTTATTCCATATGGAATATCATTGGCTATTTTGAATACCAATCAGATTCAGGCTAGCCATTACACATCACTGGATACCTTGTAGATGTATGGGGTCAACCATTACAGATCAGTGACTATATTGGGAACATGTGGGCCCAACGCTTACAAATCAGTGGCTATCTTGGACACTTATGGGTCAAACCAATGCTGATAAGTGACAATCTTACATAACTCTTGGGCCAACCATTACTGATGGCCTATCTTGGACATTTATGGTGTCAATAATTACAGATGAGCGGCTACCTTAGATATTTATTGGGAACAAATGGGGCCAACACTTACAAATCAGTGGCTATCTTGGACACTTATGGGGCAAACCAATGCTCATTGGTGACGATCTTAGATAACTCTTGGTCCAACTATTACAGATGGGCTATCTTGGATATTTATGGTGTCAATCATTACAGATCAGTGGCTACCTTAGATATTTATTGGGAACAAATGAGGCCAATACTTACAAATCAGTGGCTATCTTGGACACTTATGGGTCAAAGCAATGCTCATTAGTGACAATCTTAGATAACTCTTGATATTTATGGTGTCAATCATTGCAGATCGGTGGCTACCTTGGATTTATTGGGAACATATGGGACCAATTTTTACAGATCAGTCACTATATTGGGAATGTATGGGGCCAACCATTATAGCTAATTGACTATCTTAAATAACAATGTGGCCAATCCTTACAGATCAGCAGCTACTTTGGATACTCTTACGGTCAAAGGACAAATATCATTGGATACTTTGAATACCTTGAATTATATTCCATGTGAGTATATTATATAAGTTGCAAATCAAACTGATCAGTGACTATTTTGACTATGGGTCAAACCAATACTCATAGGGGTACTTAGATACTTCTGAGGCCAATTCATACATTATGAATTGGCAGGTATCTTGGATACTTATTGAATCAATCTTTACAAATCAGAGACTATCTTAAATACTTATCAGGCCAACCACTAGAGATCATTGGCCATCTCATATATTTAGAGGAGCCAATCATTACATATGGTTGTCTATCTTATTTATTTGTCGGGCCAACCATTTCATCAGTGGCTATTTTGGATACTTATGGGTCAAACCAATACTCAAATGGGGTACTTAAATAGTTATGAGGCCAACCATTACGGATTGGTGGCTATCTTGGATACCTATTTAGTGAATCTTTGCAGATCAGAAACTATCTTTAATACTTATGAGATCAACCATCAGTAGCAATCTAATATATTTACCCGGCCAACCATTAAAGATGGTTGTCTTTGTCAGATATTTGTGAGACCAACCATGACAGATCACTGGCAACCTTACATATTGACTGGGCCAACCATTACAGATCTTGGAAACTTATGGGTCAAACCAATGCTCGTATCTTAGAATACTCTTGGCCAACTATTACTGATCGACTATCTTGGATATTTATGGTGTCAATCATTACAGATCAGTGGCTACCTTAGATATTTATTGGGCTAAATATTACAGATGAACCACTGTCTTAGATACTTGTTGGTCTGCTCCCCTTGCTGAACAACTTGTAACCTACCGATTAGATACCATTGTCCACAGCCTAGATGATGACTTAATTGGGCCTTAGCAGTGGAGGCTCCAAGTAATGGATAGTTATTGCTAACTTTGTGCATGCCGATAAGTCAACCCTTGCAATATTATTTGGGAGTACTGAAGAGACCAGTCCTTTTGTTAAGGACTGTGTCTTCCCTACATGAGCGTGGTTCTTCTGTCAATTAGAGAAGAGTGAACCCCGTGGTCGCACTTTCGTCGGGTTTCCCGAATTTTTCCATTTTGCACCAAACTCCGCCGGGATTTTTGGCACACGCAATTGAATTTCATGCGACAGAAATGGGGGGTGTGGCCGTCGGACAACCGGACGGATTCGGAAAAACCACAGAATTTAAAAAACCAAATGTGTCGAAAGATCAAGCACTTACATGCACCAGGAAGAAGAAGGTGCACTCCGGCGGACCTCGGCGCAGCAACGACACCTACTGGATATCGGGCACATGACCTTTGTGAATCCTGGCAGACCCAAATCCACGTCGGACGACGCGCCACGGGATCGCGATAGGACCGGGTAAGTAAATAAGCCCTATTGCCGGATTGATGGCCGAAGAGACAATCTGGAAAATTGATGCCCCGAGCAACTAGCCATGGCTGTTAGCCGCTCGCCCGAGCAATATCTCCAGGTTGCGTGGCTGAACCCGAATGTGAATGTTGGGTTGGTTTGTCTCCACTGGCGGTGCCTCTTTACGACCTGCAAGGCCAAGCAAGAACTTACCTCTACCAATACTCCCAAAATAAATATCTCCTACAATACTAGAGAACATGTTTATCCATTGACTTGCAGGTTATTCTTCATGGTTCATGTTCCATGCTGTAAGGGATACTCCGGGCTGTTTCTAATCAGGCTTCCTCCCAGTATCTCCTGTGGCCCTGTGTTATGTCTTGGGAGCAGTCAGTAGCGCGGCTCTGCTTTGTGTCTGTCAGTAGTGTATGCTATGCAGGCTATGCAGGCCGCTGTGATATAAGCTTATCCCCAGAGCTCACACTTAGGGTGGCAGACTGCATAACTCACTTGAATACAATTCAGATAAATCCATCCCTGTATATGCTTCCTCTTCCTGGAGGGAATTGTGTCTGTTTTTCTGCAGCCAAATTCACACAGAACACTCAACCCAGGCAAAAGCTTCATCAGAGGAAAAGGCGTAATTCAGGTTAAAGGGAACCCATCACATTGTACATCATGTTATAGAGCAGGAGGAGCTGAGCAGACTGTACATAGTGTCCTATGTGCAGGCAGCATGTTATAGAGCAGGAGGAGCTGAGCAGATTGTACACAGTGTCCTATCTGCAGGCAGCATGTTATAGAGCAGGAGGAGCTGAGCAGATTGTACATAGTGTCCTACCTGCAAGCAGCATGTTATAGAGCAGGAGGAGCTGAGCAGATTGTACATAGTGTCCTATCTGCAGGCAGCATGTTATAGAGCAGGAGGAGCTGGGCAGATTGTACATAGTGTCCTATCTGCAGGCAACATGTTATAGAGCAGGAGGAGCTGAGCACGTTGTACATAGTGTCCTATCTGCAGGCAGCATGTTATAGAGCAGGAGGAGCTGAGCAGATTGTAGATAGTGTCCTATCTGCAGGCAGCATGTTATAGATCAGGAGGAGCTGAGCAGATTGTACATAGTGTCCTATGTGCAGGCAGCATGTTATAGAGCAGGAGGAGCTGAGCAGATTGTACATAGTGTCCTATCTGCAGGCAGAATGTTATAGATCAGGAGGAGCTGAGCAGATTGTACATAGTGTCCTATCTGCAGGCAGCATGTTATAGAGCAGGAGGAGCTGAGGAGATTGTACATAGTGTCCTACCTGCAGGCAGCATGTTATAGAGCAGGAGGAGCTGAGCAGATTGTACATAGTGTCCTATCTGCAGGCAGCATGTTATAGATCAGGAGGAGCTGAGCAGATTGTACATAGTGTCCTATCTGCAGGCAGCATGTTATAGAGCAGGAGGAGCTGAGCAGATTGTACATAGTGTCCTATCTGCAGGGAGCATGTTATAGAGCAGGAGGAGCTGAGCAGATTGTACATAGTGTCCTATCTGCAGGCAGCATGTTATAGAGCAGGAGGAGCTGAGTAGATTCTACATAGTGTCCTATCTGCAGGCAGCATGTTATAGAGCAGGAGGAGCTGAGCAGATTGCACATAGGGGCTTATTTACTAAGGGTCCTGCGGACGCATTTTTGTTGGGTTTCCCGACTTTTCAGGGATCGTGCCAGGGATTGTGTCGCATGTGATCGTTTTGTGTGGCAATCCCGCCGGCTTTCCTGGATTCGGACTACATTTAACATTTATACATAGTAAATGTGCCCCAATGTGTTTATGGAGTCAGGAGAGGTGACACTGAGCTGTACAGTTTGTATGACCTTTGAACCAGTAGTTTGTTACTTTTAGGGTTTGGTTCCCTTTAAGTCTTATTTTGTCCTGATAGCAAAAGAATGTAGGAATTTTAGGGAACAAGGAAGTGTCTTCCAAAAAACTCAGCTATCAAATCATTTCTACCTCTTTAAGCTGAATTGTGCGGAGCTGGATAGGCACTAAATGAGGATCATTAAAAAGGAGGGGGGTATTTTTTTTGTTATATCCATTCAGACTGGGAGCCAAAGTCACATTGTAGAGCGTCTGCTCCGTGCTGAGAACAAATGTAATAGCAGAAACAAAAAAAGCAGATCTTTTATTATTGTTCAGTGTTCACATTCAGTCTGAATGGTTGGCAGCGGAGGGGATTATTTCGCCAAGTAAAACCGGACTGCAGTGTATTGGCTCAGGGTCAGCAGGTCTAATAGCAAATACAAGCACTGATTCAGTCTGGAGGGAAAACATCACCCACCAACAGGAGGAAGAGATATCACAAGAATGTCCACTGATGATAACAATCATCTATCTATTATCTACCAATCTCATATCTATCTATCTCATATCTATCTATCTATCTATCTCATATCTATCTATCTCATATCTATCTATCTATCTATCTATCTATCTATCTCATATCTATCGATCTCATATCTATCTATCTATCTATCTATCTATCTCATATCTATCTATCTCATATCTATCTATCTATCTATCTATCTATCTATCTATCTATCTATCTATCTATCTACCTCATATCTATCTATCTCATATCTATCTATCTATCTATCTCATATCTATCTATCTCATATCTATCTATCTATCTATCTATCTCATATCTATCTATCTCATATCTATCTATCTATCTCATATCTATCTATCTATCTCATATCTATCTATCTATCTATCTCATATCTATCTATCTCATATCTATCTATCTATCTATCTCATATCTATCTATCTCATATCTATCTATCTATCTATCTCATATCTATCTATCTATCTCATATCTATCTATCTCATATCTATCTATCTCATATCTATCTATCTATCTATCTATCTATCTATCTCATATCTATCTATCTCATATCTATCGATCTCATATCTATCTATCTCATATCTATCTATCTATCTCATATCTATCTATCTCATATCTATCTATCTATCTATCTATCTATGTATCTATCTATCTATCTATCTATCTATCTCATATCTATCTATCTATCTATCTATCTATCTCATATCTATCTATCTCATATCTATCTATCTATCCATCTCATATCTATCTATCTATCTATCTATCTCATATCTATCTATCTATCCATCTCATATCTATCTATCTATCTATCTATCTATCTATCTATCTATCTCATATCTATCTATCTATCTCATATCTATCTATCTCGTATCTATCTATCTCATATCTATCTATCTATCTATCTCATATCTATCTATCTCATATCTATCTATCTATCTATCTATCTATCTCATATCTATCTATCTATCTATCTCATATCTATCTATCTCATATCTATCTATCTATCTATCGATCTATCTATCTATCTATCTATCTATCTATCTATCTCATATCTATCTATCTATCTATCTCATATCTATCTATCTCATATCTATCTCATATCTATCTATCTATCTATCTATCTATCTATCTATCTATCTATCTCATATCTATCTATCTATCTATCTCATATCTATCTATCTATCTCATATCTATCTCATATCTATCTATCTATCTATCTCATATCTATCTATCTATCTCATATCTATCTATCTATCTATCTATCTATCTATCTCATATCTATCTATCTATCTCATATCTATCTCATCTCTATCTATCTATCTATCTATCTATCTCATATCTATCTATCTCATATCTATCTATCTATCTATCTATCTCATCTCTATCTATCTATCTATCTATCTATCTATCTCATCTCTATCTATCTATCTATCTATCTATCTATCTATCTCATATCTATCTATCTATCTATCTATCTCATATCTATCTATCGATCTATCTATCTCATATCTATCTATCTCATATCTATCTATCTATCTATCGATCTATCTATCTCATATCTATCTATCTCATATCTATCTATCTCATATCTATCTATCTATCGATCTATCTATCTCATATCTATCTATCTATCTATCTATCTATCTATCTATCTATCTATCTATCTATCTCATATCTATCTATCTCATATCTATCTATCTCATATCTATCTATCTCATATCTATCTATCTATCTATCTATCTATCTCATATCTATCTATCTCATATCTATCTATCTATCTCATATCTATCTATCTATCTCATATCTATCTATCTATCTATCTCATATCTATCTATCTATCTATCTATCTATCTCATATCTATCGATCTCATATCTATCTATCTATCTATCTATCTATCTATCTATCTATCTATCTCATATCTATCTATCTCATATCTATCTATCTATCTATCTATCTATCTACCTCATATCTATCTATCTCATATCTATCTATCTATCTATCTCATATCTATCTATCTCATATCTATCTATCTATCTATCTCATATCTATCTATCTCATATCTATCTATCTATCTATCTCATATCTATCTATCTATCTCATATCTATCTATCTATCTATCTCATATCTATCTATCTCATATCTATCTATCTATCTATCTCATATCTATCTATCTCATATCTATCTATCTATCTATCTCATATCTATCTATCTATCTATCTCATATCTATCTATCTCATATCTATCTATCTCATATCTATCTATCTATCTATCTATCTATCTCATATCTATCTATCTCATATCTATCGATCTCATATCTATCTATCTCATATCTATCTATCTATCTATCTCATATCTATCTATCTCATATCTATCTATCTATCTATCTATCTATCTATCTATGTATCTATCTATCTATCTATCTATCTCATATCTATCTATCTATCTATCTATCTATCTATCTATCTATCTATCTCATATCTATCTATCTCATATCTATCTATCTATCCATCTCATATCTATCTATCTATCTATCTATCTCATATCTATCTATCTATCCATCTCATATCTATCTATCTATCTATCTATCTATCTCATATCTATCTATCTATCTCATATCTATCTATCTCATATCTATCTATCTCATATCTATCTATCTATCTCATATCTATCTATCTCATATCTATCTATCTATCTATCTATCTATCTATCTCATATCTATCTATCTATCTATCTCATATCTATCTATCTCATATCTATCTATCTATCTATCGATCTATCTATCTATCTATCTATCTATCTATCTATCTATCTATCTATCTATCTCATATCTATCTATCTATCTATCTCATATCTATCTATCTCATATCTATCTCATATCTATCTATCTATCGATCTATCTATCTCATATCTATCTATCTATCTATCTATCTATCTATCTATCTCATATCTATCTATCTCATATCTATCTATCTCATATCTATCTATCTCATATCTATCTATCTATCTATCTATCTATCTCATATCTATCTATCTCATATCTATCTATCTATCTCATATCTATCTATCTATCTCATATCTATCTATCTATCTATCTATCTATCTATCTATCTATCTATCTCATATCTATCTATCTCATATCTATATATCTATCTATATCATATCTATCTATCTATCTCATATCTATCTCATCTCTATCTATCTATCTATCTCATCTCTATATATCTATCTATCTATCTCATATCTATCTATCTATCTATCTATCTATCTATCTATCTATCTCATATCTATCTGTCAAAATGAATGAAAAGCAACACACGTCCCAGGGTCAACATCTGCAAAGACTTTGTATGTTCTCTCTGTGTTTGTGTGGGTTTAATCTGGATCCTCCGGTTTCCTCCCACATTCCAAAACATACTGGTAGGCTGATTAGATTGTGAGCCCCATTGGAGACAGGGACTGATTTGGCAAATTCTGTGCAGCGCTGCAGAATCTGTGTGCACTATATACATAAAGAACTATTATTCATTATAGACACTTGGGGCACATTAATCATAGGCACTCGCCGGACCTATCAGACGCTCTGATCTGATGTAGAATTGAACAAGCTCAGGCTATAGGCAGCGTGCAGGTGCAGGGCAGCAACGCCCCATGCCAGCCCACTGCCCGAGCAGACACCACCCCCTCTTCGCCCAACTGGGGTAGAGGGTGGAAAAGTCCCAATTCCTAGATAATCTTGTCTATGTTCTGTATTTGTTTAGGGTGTCAGATATGGGGGTCTTCATTAGCTTTGATGGAGCTGCTCTGGGAATCTCTATGTGTGAGATATGGCTTTGGGCCCGAATTAGTTTAGAGTATCTGGTAGGGGGTCTATTGGTTACGGCATAGGGTCTATTGGGCTGGGGTCTAGTTTGGATGGGAGTCTTTATTCAGAGGGCCTGGAATGGGATCTGAGCTGGGCTCAGTTTTAGTGCCTTTGGTCTTGAAGGGGTTTACCAGGAAGGGCCGTGTCAGGGGTGCCCAAAAAATAAAAGATACTCCCCACACCAGCTCCCTTCTGTATTTCTGGTCTCACACGCCTCTCCCATCAGGAAGTTCACAAAATCCGCCTCAGACCGTCATCTTGGGATTATGTCTTGTTCTCTAAGGAGGAATAGGGACCTGTGACAACTTCACAGAAGACCGAAAGTACTGAAGTGATTTGGGAACTGTGGGGCGGAGCACTGTAAGTACACTCAAAGTCCAGCCCTCACTAGAGTGCCCCTTTAAGATTGTAATTCGCTTAGGTTCTCTGATCTGGGTCTTGTGATGGGTTCTCTGGTCCCAAACATAATGGGGCTCATTTACTAAGGGTCCAAATCGCTATTTTTGGTTGGGTTTCCCGAATATTACCAATTTGCGGCGTTTTTCCCTGAATTGCCCCGTGTCGGGCGCACTACCTTAGTGAATCGCCGGAAATCCCGAATCCTCAACGGAGAACGCGCCGCTGGATCGCGACAGGACCGGGTAAGTAAATCTGCCCCAATATCTTTACACGCAAGTTCATGCACTTTTTTAAAGGGATTCTAGTGAGACAACAACCCCTTAAAAATAAAGTCCAGCCTGGACATTCTGTCTCCTTTAAAGGTGAACTAAAGCCTCAGCAGTGGGAAGAGATTATTTTCCAGGAACTCTTCTATATACAATGTAGAATCTCATATACATCTATTTACATTTCTCCTTCTTACAGAAAACAGATGAGAAACAATACGGAGAATGTGGAGCAGAATTGCCCAAACTCATCTGCTCGCCCCATTTACCTGTCACCCTCTGGCTTTAAAACAGTGAGCGAAAAAATGTGTTTTTGTTCCCAGTTCCTTTGTCAGAAAGAACATTAAAGTCTATGGGGGTCAAGACCAAAGTCAAATAAACAGTTTTTACTGTTTTGCATTTTTTTATTTTTTTAAAGGTGGAAATTGTAGATGAGACTGAATGTCTCTCGCACAATGTGCCCTCTGGTTCCCTGACATGATTGATGACCAGTCCAAACAATCTGTGTTTATACAGCTTTAAGCCCGGCCATACGGTTTAGTTTTTCGGAGGTATCTGTGATTACACAAACAGAACGTATGGAGAGGTAGAGCCTTCACCCGACAAACACGCCATTGTCTCCCTCCTATTCACAGGACGGGAACGGCTTCGGAGGTGAAAATCCATTTTTTTTTTAAATTTCAGGGCATAATTATTACTTCCCATATGCAAATGAGGGTCACGGCGCAAACCTTGAAGGAGGTCAAATATTTCTGAGGCCCCTTACAGTCGTCTTTTTTATCTGAACTCTGTTCTCTCTGTAGCGGCTGCAATATGTAATTATTCCGGCTAATAAAGGAGAATCGGGATACAAAGACACTTCGGAAATGTTTTTTTTTTCCCTTTTGTGCTGATATGTTATGGGAACGTAGGGTTTTGTCTCTATGAGAAGCAAATTATAATGAGGAAACCTGAAGCTCTGCCCCACAGATTCTTGGGGGTGTCATGTAACGCAGGGCTCCGGGGGGGGGGGGGAACTGTCCTATCGGGGGTGTCATGTAACGCAGGGCTCCAGGGGGGAACTGTCCTATCGGGGGTGTCATGTAACACAGGGCTCCGGGGGGGGAACTGTCCTATCGGGGGTGTCATGTAACGCAGGGCTCCAGGGGGGAACTGTCCTATCGGGGGTGTCATGTAACACAGGGCTCCGGGGGGGGAACTGTCCTATCGGGGGTGTCATGTAACGCAGGGCTCCAGGGGGGAACTGTCCTATCGGGGGTGTCATGTAACACAGGGCTCCGGGGGGGGAACTGTCCTATCGGGGGTGTCATGTAACGCAGGGCTCCAGGGGGGAACTGTCCTATCGGGGGTGTCATGTAACGCAGGGCTCCGGGGGGAACTGTCCTATTGGGGGTGTCATGTAGCGCAGGGCTCCAAGGGGAACTGTCCTATTGGGGGTGTCATGTAACACAGGGCTCCGGGGGAAAACTGTCCTATCAGGGGTGTCATGTAACGCAGGGCTCCGGGAGGGAACTAACCTATATGGGGTGTCATGTAACGCAGGGTTCCGGGGGGGGAACTGTCCTATCGGGGGTGTCATGTAACGCAGGGTTCCGGGGTAAAACTGTCCTATCAAGGGTGTCATGTTACGCAGGGTTCCGGGGGGGGGGGGGCGGAACTGTCCTATCGGGGGTGTCATGTAACGCAGGGTTCCAAGGGGAACTGTCCTATTGGGGGTGTCATGTAACGCAGGGTTCCAGGGGGGGGAATGTCCTATCGGGTGTGTCGTGTAACGCAGGGATCCAGGGGGAACTGTCCTTTTGGGGGTGTCATGAAATGCAGGGTTCCGGGGGAGAACTGTCCTATCGGTGGTGCCATGTAACGCAGGGATCCAGGGGGAACTGTCCCATTGGGGGTGTCATGTTACGCAGGGTTCCGGGGGGGGGGGGGGACTGTCCTATCGGGGGTCTCTTGTAATGCAGGGCTCTGGGGGGGGAACTGTCCTATCAGGGGTGTCATGTAACGCAGGGCTCCATGGGGAACTGTCCTATTGGGGGTGTCATGTAACACAGGGCTCCGGGGGAAAACTGTCCTATCGGGGGTGTCATGTAACGCAGGGCTCCGGGAGGGAACTAACCTATATGGGGTGTCATGTAACGCAGGGTTCCGGGGGGGGAACTGTCCTTTCGGGGGTGTCATGTAACGCAGGGTTCCGGAGGAAAACTGTCCTATCAGGGGTGTCATGTTACGCAGGGTTCCGGGGGGGGGGCGGAACTGTCCTATCGGGGGTGTCATGTAACGCAGGGTTCCAAGGGGAACTGTCCTATTGGGGGTGTCATGTAACGCAGGGTTCCAGGGGGGGGAATGTCCTATCGGGTGTGTCGTGTAACGCAGGGATCCAGGGGGAACTGTCCCATTGGGGGTGTCATGTTACGCAGGGTTCCGGGGGGGGGGGGGACTGTCCTATCGGGGGTCTCTTGTAATGCAGGGCTCTGGGGGGGAACTGTCCTATCAGGGGTGTCATGTAACGCAGGGCTCCAAGGGGAACTGTCCTATTGGGGGTGTCATGTAACGCAGGGTTCCGGGGGGGGGAACTGTCCTATTGGGGGTGTCATGTAACGCAGGGTTCCGGGGGGGGAACTGTCCTATTGGGGGTGTCATGTAACGCAGGGCTTCGGGGGGGGAACTGTCCTATATGGGGTGTCATATAACACAGGGCTCCGTGGGGAACTGTCCTATCAGGTGTGTCATGTAACGCAGGGATCCAGGGGGAACTGTCCTATTGGGGGTGTCATGTAACGCAGGGTTCCGAGGGGGGGGGACTGTCCTATCGGGGGTCTCTTGTAACGCGGGATCCAGGGGGAACTGTCCCATTGGGAATGTCATGTTACACAGGGTTTCGGGGGGGGGGGAGGAACGGTCCTATCGGGGGTCTCTTGTAATGCAGGGCTCCAGGGGGGAACTGTCCTATTGGGGGTGTCATGTAAGGCAGGGTTCCAGGGAGGGAACTGTCCTATCGGGTGTGTCATGTAACGCGGGGATCCAGGGGGATTTGTCCTTTTGGGGGTGTCATGAAATGCAGGGTTCCGGGGGGAACTGTCCTATCGGTGGTGTCATGTAATGCAGGGTTCCGGGGGGGGAACTGTCCTATCGGGGGTGTCATGTAATGCAGGGTTCCAAGGGGGGAACTGTCCTATCGGGGGTCTCTTGTAACGCAGGGCTCCGGGGGGAACTGTCCTATCGGGGGCATCATGTAATGCAGAGCTCCGGAGAGGAACTGTCCTATCTGGGGTGTCATGTAACGCAATTATTGCCGCTTCCCCGCTCAGGTCCACCAGAGTTCACCTTCTTCTTCCTGGTGCATGTAAGTGCATTATCTTGCGACACAATTTGAAAGTTAAATCCTGTGCTCAGTCTGAATCAGCCAGACCGTCCGACGGCCCGCCCACCCGATTATTGTCGCATGGAAGCAGCGCAGCTGCGCCAAAAAACGATCACGTGTGACAAAATCCCGGCGCAGACACTTGTCAAATGCCTGTTCAAGCCGTTTAATCCCCGAAAAAGGCAAACAGTCCGATGAAAGTGTAACTAGTAAATGAGTCCCACTATCTTTGTAGCAGATGACTGCGCCACTAATGCCGCCCCCTATCTTGCTGCAGATGGTGCTGCCTGAGGCAACATACTCAACTCGCCTCTTGGATTCTACTACTAAAGCGCTTTCACATAATCAAACAACACATGAGGCAGTGGTTGGTCAACTGACCCCTATCTGATGTGGGGGTCCGGCTGTATACTAGGAAAGGAGAGCATTTCTAGACCTCCATCCTTCAAGAATCCAATTACCCAAACGTGGCAGGAGAAGAACCGGTTAAACAGGGTTCCGGGGGGGAACTGTCCTATTGGGGGTGTCATGTAACGCAGGGCTTCGGGGGGGGAACTGTCCTATATGGGGTGTCATATAACACAGGGCTCCGTGGGGAACTGTCCTATCAGGTGTGTCATGTAACGCAGGGATCCAGGGGGAACTGTCCTATTGGGGGTGTCATGTAACGCAGGGATCAAGGGAGAACTGTCCTATTGGGGGTGTCATGTAACGCAGGGTTCCGAGGGGGGGGGACTGTCCTATCGGGGGTCTCTTGTAACGCCGGGATCCAGGGGGAACTGTCCCATTGGGAATGTCATGTTACACAGGGTTCCGGGGGGGGGGGAGGAACTGTCCTATCGGGGGTCTCTTGTAATGCAGGGCTCCAGGGGGGAACTGTCCTATTGGGGGTGTCATGTAACGCAGGGTTCCAGGGGGGGAACTGTCCTATCGGGTGTGTCATGTAACGCGGGGATCCAGGGGGAAATGTCCTTTTGGGGGTGTCATGAAATGCAGGGTTCCGGGGGGAACTGTCCTATCGGGGGTGTCATGTAACGCAGGGTTCCGGGGGGGGGAACTGTCCTATCGGGGGTGTCATGTAATGCAGGGCTCCAGGGGGGAACTGTCCTATCGGGGGTCTCTTGTAATGCAGGGCTCCAGGGGGGAACTGTCCTATTGGGGGTGTCATGTAACGCAGGGCTCCGGGGGGGAACTGTCCTATCGGGGGTGTCATGTAACGCAGGGCTCCAGGGGGGAACTGTCCTATCGGGGGTGTCATGTAACGCAAGGCTCCGGGGGGAACTGTCCTATCGGGGGTGTCATGTAATGCAGGGTTCCAAGGGGGGAACTGTCCTATCGGGGGTCTCTTGTAACGCAGGGCTCCGGGGGGAACTGTCCTATCGGGGGCATCATGTAATGCAGAGCTCCGGAGAGGAACTGTCCTATCTGGGGTGTCATGTAACGCAATTATTGCCGCTTCCCCGCTCAGGTCCACCGGAGTTCACCTTCTTCTTCCTGGTGCATGTAAGTGCATTATCTTGCGACACAATTTGAAAGTTAAATCCTGTGCTCAGTCTGAATCAGCCAGATCGTCCGACGGCCCGCCCACCCGATTATTGTCGCATGGAAGCAGCGCAGCTGCGCCAAAAAACGATCACGTGTGACAAAATCCCGGCGCAGACACTTGTCAAATACCTGTTCAAGCCGTTTAATCCCCGAAAAAGGCAAACAGTCCGATGAAAGTGTAACTAGTAAATGAGTCCCACTATCTTTGTAGCAGATGACTGCGCCACTATTGCCGCCCCCTATCTTGCTGCAGATGGTGCTGCCTGAGGCAACATATTCAACTCGCCTCTTGGATTCTACTACTAAAGCGCTTTCACATAATCAAACAACACATGAGGCAGTGGTTGGTCAACTGACCCCTATCTGATGTGGGGGTCCGGGTGTATACTAGGAAAGGAGAGCATTTCTAGACCTCCATCCTTCAAGAATCCAATTACCCAAACGTGGCAGGAGAAGAACCGGTTAAACAATTTAAAAAAAATACGTATTTGTGATTAATTCAAAGCCATTAGGCTTATTGCTGTCATACAATTACCTATAGGATCTCGCTTGCATGGTGTTTGAAAGATCAAAGTTAGCAGAAAGTCAGCATGTAATTAGTTTCCTGCTTTGGAGCATTAGGTAGAATTACTGCAAAGAGGCAAAACTATCGTTTTATAGGGACCCTTAGGGGATTTATAATGATCATAGACAAATATATGCATACAATATCAGTTGGTGTGCGCAAATTTAATTTTCGTGAGGAAATGCGGTTGCAGATGATCACAATACATGGGGTTGTTCTTATTTTAATATTTGAGGATGTTATTATTAGAGAATTGTATCAAAAGATATGTCACCAGGGAGAATGTATCATTTATAAATCACTAATGAGTAGAAAACTGTTTCGCTGGAAGGTAAAAAGACATTATCTGCCCTCAATATGCATTGCTTATCAAACACCAGGACTGATGACTGGGAGAAACGAGTGTGAACGCCGCCTTACTTGTGATCCTGATAAACAATGCCAAGAGAAAGAGGGGAGAAGAAGGCGAACTGACACAAAGGAACGACGCCAGCTGCTGTCAGCGGAGCAGATCCGTGCAAGTTATTCCGAGGTTTAATGGAGTTGGCACCTGAGATTATTCAGTTCCGTAGGAAGCAATGGATAGATTTAGTGGGATTTTACTTAAAAAAAAATATAAGTATAAGGAATAGGTCTGATGGTTATTGACTACAGGGTTGGCTCCAGATTGCAGTAGGCCCCTGGGCGACAGAGCCTCAGTGGGCCCCTTTGCGGTTAACTCACATGAATTAAAAATTCAGAAACTAAAACAGTCTCCTGTTACCTAATATATTCCCTAGTTTATCATCCCAATCAGCCCCCTCAGGGTTATTTTATATAAAGCCCCCTCACCCCCATTCAATCCTTATGCACAGTTTTATGTGAGGCCCCCCCCCCCCCTAGCTGCTCTGGGCCCCTTGAATTTGCCCGAGGATGCCCAGTGCTGGTGCCGGCCCTGATTGACTAGATAGAAACAAGGGATCTTCACTTATTTGGAGAACAAAGGTCCACTTATCCTCTTTCTGCTGCTGGGCATGTGCGGCCATTCTCCATTCACATCTATTGAATTTGCGTTGCACACATAGACCTGAATAGTATGCGGTCGCACATGCTCAGCAAACTCTATATTTGGCTTCGGCTATGTAAATGGGATCAGCTGACCCAGGTCAGAGGTGAGACCCACATCTATGTGTTTATATCATATCCTTTGGCTATGTCATGATTAAAAAAAACTATTGAGATGTAGGGGCACATGTCTGACCCACACCCCATTGACTTGTGTGGTACTATACTATAAAAGGGGATTATATCTTTGGACTAACCAATCTAGAAGGGTCTCTGACAACAGGAAGACCCCAACGATTAGCTACAGTGCCAATAAGTGTTCAATGTTCCTGCAGCGTCACCGCTGGCAATATAGCAGTGACTAGAGCAAAAAAACTCTGCCAGTTCAGTCCTGGGGGCCCCCTGGCACTAATCATATCTATCACACTGGTGCAAGCTATATGCACAGGGCAGGATTGCCCCACCCGGCCCAATGCATAACCCAACACCACCGCCTCAATACCCAACCAGTGTAGACGGCAGAGACGGTGCACTGTGCACGCACGTGAAATACAAGCCATGATAGCCCCTCCCCCTTGCCAGTCCCCACTTTAAGACTGGTCTTCAAAATGGCAGTTCTAATGAATTACCCCACATTGTTATGAAGTACATGTTTGAATATGTTTGACTTGCATTTGGCTATGCCCCTAGTCACTTTAATAAATCTATAACTACTCAAAATACATATAAACAGCAACAACTATGTTAAAGAAGTAAAAATACAAAATATTTAATATCTATATATCCTTATTCTGATGTCTTTGAATTGCGAGCCTCTGATTTCTAATCCTGATTCCATTAATCAACAGAAGTACCACATTTTCACATATACAGATAGTGACAGGTTCCTATAGAGCCCTTTTAACTGACACCAGAAAAAAATTGTTTCCCTTACATTCACACAAATCAACGTTATATTACATTCCCTGGCAACAATGAAGGCTTGTCCTGTCCTGTCCTGCCAGCCCTCCCACCTACTTCTCTCCTCAGCAAGTCATGTGACCAGAGTGACATCATCACAGGTCCTTTAGCCTCCTTTAGCAAACTGTACACCCTGTGTAAATCTGATCACACGAAATCACACCATGTCTGCATAAACTTTAATCCTTTCCATCCTCCATGGATTTCTCCTGCTCCCCATCCTCCATGGAGGATGCCGTGATGTTATGTGATCAGATACATACAGGGGTTGGATTTTGCAGATGTAACAAGACTTTTGATGGTGTCATCCTGGTCACATGACATCAAGTGCCCAATGATGTAACAGAGATCTCCATGCAGCAGAATATTATAGCCAGTCAATCAGGATCAAGGAGGCGGGACAATGCAAGTAAAGTTTACTATGTAAACTAATTTTTGTAACATTGCAGCCACGGAAAGGAACCATTTAGGGTTAAGGGCAATGCTTTTTAATCATAGTTTTTAATGAAGCCTTTATTTTGAGTGGGTTCATTTGCGTGGCAGGTTCTTCTTAAGAAGTCTACAATTTCTGAGTTTCTGTTGTCTGTCCGGGGAAACGCTTCCTCCGAAAAATGCAAACAATTGTGTTTTCCAAGGAAGGTGTGCATGTGTTACTTTTCCCAAGGTCGTTGTGATGTAACCGCTTCTTTTTTTATCCCCTGCCTTCAATATTTCACTTTATTTCTTCCTTACTTGGGAACAGGCCTCCGAGTCTCTGTGTAAACACAGATGCAACATACTGTGCGGCTATTTATGTTCTCTGTAAATATATCCTATCCGCACTTCTATACATACGAACCGGGATCTACATTGTGTCCATAGGGGAAGCGGCTTGTGGTTGTACATTATACAATATGACATAGAAAAAACTGAGCCCATTATTTCCTATAAATTCATCTTTGATAACAAAGTATCCTCTTCTGTGTAAATTATACTTCAAATGGGGATTTTGCTGCAGATTTTCGCCCACCTAAATCAACGGCCAGCGACCAAGACTTAGTCTTTAATTGTCAGGGCGGGGGCGGTGGGAGAAGCGCAGCCCCCATTTTCTGGGCAAATGTCAAAATCTATGTATAAAGAACATCAGAGCCACCAGAGGAGGTGTCAAATCTTTGCATAGGAAGTGGCGTAACTAGGAAAGGCAGGGCCCCATAGCTGATTTCTGGATGGGGCCCCACTTACCACTTAAAAATATGCATACAGTATATGCACTCCATATATACATACATACATACACTACCATATATACCCATGCATCATATACATAGACATACAGCATATACACATCACATATGCAAACACATTTAGAGCATATACACATCACAAATACACACATATAGTATATTCACACCAAATACCCCAACTGTCGGGCCGCCTGACATTGTGGGACCCATAGCAGCTGCTATGGCTGCCACCCCTGTAGTTACGCCCCTGTATAGGTCTTGTCGACCATATACTGGCACACTTAGGGTACGGCATCCTAATAAGTACCAGCAAGCAGCTCTCGACAGAAGGGCACTTGTATGTTACGTCTGATCTGTCACCATCCATGAGGCAAGTTGAACTTCTTGCCTCAGGCAGCACCACCTGCAGCAAGATGTGGGGCGGCAATTACCTGGAATAAAGCATGACCGGACACCTATAAATAGTGTCTCTTGACACGCGATGCTAGCATGTGTATGAGAGACTACATGGATGACCTGCCTACTAAAAAAATAACCTGACATATTACTATTGGATGGGGCTGAGGCGGCACCGTCCTATAGCTTTCCAGGTCTAGCCATAGATTTTAGAGAAAGTTTAGGCAGTGCAAAGGTGCGTGGGACAGGAGCACTCCATGTTGTTCCACTCACTTTACACCCGACGAGTGTGGAGAACGACAAAGTCTAAATTCCTGTCTCTGTGTTGGGAATTGAGACAAAATCACAGCTTGTATATATAGGAGCCATGATAAATCCCCTCCTATAACAGCATCCCACCTACTATCAAGCCAAATCTAGCACACCCACAAAAAGCTGATCCCTCAACAGCAAAGGAGAAGCCACCCTCGTTGTTTCCACCCAATGGACCCATAATTTCTCAAATTTAGAGTCAGTCCTTCCTTTTCCATAAATTGCTCTTTCTTTTCCCAACCCCATATTTAGAAGGGCTCTATGAAAATTTGATGATCCCAACGTGACCTCCTCCTGGGATGTTCAAAGATCAACCGTAATCTTTGTTTAACCCTTGTGATCTTTTTCCCTGCAGCGCCACCACTGGTGAAATTTACCATTGCACAATGCAGATCAAGAATTTTTTTCCGGATTGAGATGCAAGATGGAGGGTTTTCCAAATGTAACTGTTGCTGTAACCCAGGACGAGGAAGAAAATACGGAAAGGAAAGGAAACATTCACCTGCCACTATCCTAGGTGAGGTGGTGTTAGGGGTAGATGAGTAGATGATCAGTGGTGGTGCAACACTGAGAAAACCCCGTACTCTTCACCTTTCATTGGCGCTGAGGACAACGCTGAGATCAGAACTCCTGATCGTGTACTAATGACCACCTATAATATCTCTATGCCAAAAAAACCCTTTAAGAAGTACAAATGATAAAACTCATCCTTTCTGACCTCCGCATACAGAGCTTTTCAAAGACAAGGTCCATAGAAAGCCAATGGGGCTCATTTACTAAGGGTCCTGCGGCCGCACTTTGGTCGGATAGTGCGACGATTTCCGACCCGTGCCGCATTTAGCAGAGGATTTTGGCGTACGCGATCGGATTTTGGTGCATCGGCGCCGGCTTTCATGCGACACAAATCGGGGGCGTGGCCGTCGGACTATCCGATGGATTCCGACTGAGCGCGGGATTTAACAAATCAAATTGTGTCACAAGACAATGCACTTACATGCACCGGGAAGAAGAAGGTGAACTTCGGCGGACCTGAGCGGGGAAGCGACACATGCAGGATATTGGGCGCACGATCTTGATGAATTGCGTCAGACTTCATCCTCGTCAGACAACGCACGTCGGGGATCGCGCAGGGACCGGGTAAGTAAATGTGCCCCAATGTGTCCCATCTCCCAGTGAGTACACACGTCGGACTTTGGACTTCCAAAAATAAACCATTGCGTCCTCCTGTCTCTCATACAACTGTATCAGTTTTGCACTTGACAATTAAACAATTGTGATCTCATCAGAACTGAATGGAATATAATGGAGGGACCAGGATGAGCCGTCACCACTGATACCATCTATGCTCCCGGACTGAATATTAACCAGGCAGAGGAAAGTTGTGTTAATGTTAATTAAATTTCTTCATAGAGAATATTACCTCCGGTGTCACTCATCTTCCTATCATTATTACGTTTCACATCTGACGTCTATTTAAAACCCAATTGATGATAATGTAAAGAATAAGATGGAGACAATGTTAAAAAGTTGTTCAAAGCCCAAGACTCCGCCACAATGTAAATGTTGCATCTGATAACAATCAATGGGAAATAATATAAGATACATCCTAGGACTACAGCCATAAGGAATTTAGAAGATGACCATAGTGTCCCCAAGACACGTTCTAACCCCAACTGCCCGACTTATAGTATCATATCACTGCATCATAGTTCTCTCCACTTTATAAAATGTATCAACTATTCTCTGATTACTTTACTTTTTGTGTGTTATTCTTGTGCTATTATATGTGCGTTATTCATGGGTGGGGAATATTATTTCTATGTTATATGGTGTATTATCCCTGTACTGTGACATCACTGTGTGTATTATCCTGTACTGTGACATCACTGTGTGTATTATCCCTGTACTGTGACATCACTGTGTGTATTATCCCTGTACTGTGACATCACTGCGTGTATTACCCCTGTACTGTGACATCACTGTGTGTATTATCCCTGTACTGTGACATCACTGTGTGTATTATCCCTGTACTGTGACATCACTGTGTGTATTATCCCTGTACTGTGACATCTCAGTGTGTATTATCCTGTACTGTGACATCACTGTGTGTATTATCCCTGTACTGTGACATCACTGTGTGTATTATCCCTGTATTGTGACATCACTGTGTGTATTATCCCTGTACTGTGACATCACTGTGTGTATTATCCCTGTACTGTGACATCACTGTGTGCATTATCCCTGTACTGTGACATCACTGTGTGTATTATCTCTGTACTGTGACATCACTGTGTGCATTATCCCTGTACTGTGACATCACTGTGTGTATTATCCCTGTACTGTGACACCACTGTGTGTATTATCCCTGTACTGTGACATCACTGTGTGTATTATCTCTGTACTGTGACATCACTGTGTGTATTATCCCTGTACTGTGACATCACTGTGTGTATTATCCCTGTACTGTGACATCACTGTGTGTATTATCCCTGTTCTGTGACATCACTGTGTATTATCCCTGTACTGTGACATCACTGTGTGTATTATCCCTGTTCTGTGACATCACTGTGTATTATCCCTGTACTGTGACATCACTGTGCGTATTATCCCTGTACTGTGACATCACTGTGTGTATTATCCCTGTACTGTGACATCACTGTGTGCATTATCCCTGTACTGTGACATCACTGTGTGTATTATCTCTGTACTGTGACATCACTGTGTATTATCCCTGTACTGTGACATCACTGTGTGCATTATTTTCATTATTCTACAGCCTTTACTGTGTTCTGTAATACTGTATATATTGGGCACTTGCAGATTTATATCCATCGGCCTCTTAAATGTGCAAACTAAACAGACAGGACAGGACTGGGGGTGGAGGGTGGGGGGTGTGATGGACAGCAAGAAGTCAGAGCTTAGAATAACACCCGGGGCCGGATTACATGGAGTACGTATGGAGCCGAGTCAGTGTTTATAATAAACATCTTCTAAGTGAGACTTGGCCGGGGCCCCCGCTGCTCCAGCGCTAAAATGAAGGACTTGCAAAATGATTTGGCAGCCGGGGGGAAGCGGATCCACCTCATAGATTTGTTTTGTATTAAATAGCTGCCTAAAATCTTCAGAAACCTTTTTCCACCACAAACACAACAAAAGAAAACAATTTGACATTTCTCAGCGCACGTTCCAAGTGCTGATTGGCAATCGGCTCCCACCAGATGTCTACACCACCAGCCAACAGGCTAATATTGTTGTAGTGCGATCCGGCTCCCCACGCCTTCACCTCTGATACGGCTTCAGTCTTCCACATCTAATACTAAGATAATTAGATTAATATCGGCCAATCTAACGACGCCTTCCCATAGAGCGCCGGTTCTTCCCAATTAATTAATTGGCACGCCGATTATATTTTCAAGAACGCGTCGCATGCGTTGCTATAGACGAAGGTAATAATAATAATAATGTGTTGCTAGAAAACATCAACTCCATTTGGACACAAAACAAAGAAGGCGAAATAACAGATTACAACCGGCGTAACATTTATATAGGGCGGGTTACAGGTCACCAGCTACACCAGCAACGACCACGTCCTCCTGCCAGTTCTGGTCTGGTCTGCAGGCCAACATAGATTATTACAGCAGTCGGCGCGGTGGAAGCCATGCTCCGCATTCATCTAGGCTAATAAACAAGAAGAGGATAGACCTTACATTGATAGTCGGGAAACTTGGAGGGTTAATGTAATATGAGGGTTAATCTTGGCCTAAAAAAACATCGATAAGGGTGATGCCACACATGGCGTTTTTAGTCCGTTTTTACCAATTATCTTAATAGATAAACAGGTTGTAAGCAGCCAAACGCATGGTAAACGGCCAAAAACGGACTGAAAACGGATGTTTAAAAACGGACCAAAAACGCCATGTTGACTAAGCGTCGAGAGGAACTCTTGCTCAGCAGTGGACTACCCTAGAGGACTTGGATGACCATCTCATACATTGGGGCACATTTACTTACCTGGTCCCTGCGCGATCCCCGATCCGGAGTGTCCGACGAGAATGAACTCTGCCACGATTCACTAAGATCGTGCGCCCGATATCCTGCATGTGTCGCTTCCCCGCTCAGGTCCGCCGGAGTTCACCATATTCTTCCTGGTGCATGTAAGTGCATTGTCTTGCGACACAATTTTAAAGTTAAATCCCGCACTCAGTCCGAATCAGTCGGATCGTCTGATAGCACGACCCCGATACCTGCCTCCTGAAAGGGGGCGCAGATGCGCCAAAATCTAAACACGTGCGACACAATCCCCTTCTAAATCCCTGTCCCAGCAGCGCAATCCCCGAAAACGACGGAAATGCGGCCGTGGACCCCTTAGTAAATAAGCCCCATTGTCTCCTGTTCATTTGAATGTAGTACCAGTAGTATATGAGCACTGTATGGGGGTAATATATGGGGACTGTATGGCGAGATTAACATTGTGTGATAATAAAAGGCCCAAAAAAACACAAATGTTAGCAGCCGGACCGGGAATGGACGCAGCCGGCGGGAGAGTGAGCTGGAGCCGGGTGTTCATCCGACGATGACACGCACTGCGATTCACTAAGATCCTGCGCCCGATATCCTGCATGTGTCGCTTCCCCGCTCAGGTCCGCAAGAGTTCACCTTCTTCATGGCGCATGTAAGTGCATGATATTGCGACAAAATTTGAATGTTAAATCCCGCGCTCAGTCCGAATCGGTCGGATCGTCAGACAGCCAGCCCCCGATTTTGGTCGAATGAAAGCAACGCATTTTCGCCACAATCCGATCGGGTGCGACACGATCCTCAGTTAAATACCTGTCCCAGCGGCACAAATCCCGACAACTAAACTACGAAAGTGCGGCCGTGGACCCTTAGTAAATAAGCCCCATTATTTTGTAGGGTAACTTGTACACCCTATACAAGGGCCCCTCTACCTAATATCTGACCCTGTGAGCTTAAACATTTACGTACAGTATATACAGTATATTATATGTATTATTACACTGCTCCATACGCATTATAGAGCCCCCCCCCAACATCCATAAAGATATCTAAATTACAGGCAACCCTCGAATTATATTCAATACCGGAAAATAAAAGTTTCCTTTTTGGACAGCTTTGGCATATTACACAAATGCAAATGATTCGACTTTTATTACATTTCATTATTTGTACGACTCGTAGTTGTACAAGGATGAAAGCAAACATCATATTAGAGATCCTGACAGTTTTCACAATGTATTATCAATATATGGAAATAATTGTCTGCTCTGGGATTCTATTACATTATTGTGTATCTTTTTCATGCCTAATAAATAATGATGGATGGCTTTTATTTTCATCACCACCTGCAACCATTAAGTCGCCCCTTGATTGCAGAAGACACAATAATAAAGGGATTGTGTTTGCTTGCCTACCAGAGAAGATATGCCGAGTGCCTGCGCCCTCCTGCCAGAGGTGGGGGGATTGATACAGAAATGATTAAAAAAAAAAATAACATCTTTTTTTGGCAATTTATATTTAATTTTTTGAATTTTTATTTTTTAGTTATTATTTTTTTTCCTTTTTTTAATTTCCATTTGTGTCTACATATTCTATAGTGCAAGAACATTGATGGTCATCCTCACATATGTGTCTGTTCCCACTGTCTAAATTCCAAAAAAAATGTCTTTGGAAAGGAACCAAAGAAGATGAGGCTTTTTTTTTTGGATCCGAACCCAGGCCCCAGCTCTTTAGTCCTTGAGCAGTGGAAATTACCATCTTGAAAAACATAAACCAAGGGCCATAATAATAACCATTTATAATTCCTTTATGTATATAGGGCACACAGATTACGCAGTGCTGCACAGAGTTTGCTAAATCAGTCCCTGTCCCCAATGGGGATCACAATCTAATCAACATACCAGTATGTTTTGGAGTGTGGGAGGAAACCGGAGGACCCAGAGGAAACCCACACAAACATGGAGAGAACATACAAACTCTTTGCAGATGTTGACCCTGGGACTTGAACCCAGGTGCCCAGCGATCACCCAGTGGTGATTGACGTCTCTAAAATAGGCCCTTAACTATGAAAATTAATTCTCAGCCACCGATTGGCTAATAACCAAGGGTGGGAAACCAAGGTGAGAAAGATTTTTTTAAGAAAACAAACTTTTGGATTTTTAGGTAAGTTTACAGACTTGGACCTATTGGGGCACATTTACTTACCCGGTCCTGCAGAGTTCACGAAAAAGTGCATTGCCCGATGTTTTTGCACTGTGCCGCGATTCACTAAGATCGTGCGCCCGATATCCTGCATGTGTCGCTTCCCCGCTCAGGTCCGCCGGAGTTCACCTTCTTCTTCCTGGTGCATGTAATTGCATTGGATTGCAACACAATTCGAATCCTAAATCTTGCGCTCAGTCCGAATCAGTCAGATCGTCCAACGGCACGGCCCCCCGATTTCTGTCGCATGAAAGCCAGCGAGGCCGTGCCCCAATCAGATCTCGTGCGACACAAAACCCCTGTTAAATACCTGTCAAAGCTGCGCAAAACTGTGAACAGTTCAACGAAAGTGCGATCCATGACCCTTAGTAAATAAGCCCAATTGTTTCTCACTTCTTACTATTAAATACCGTATATACTCGAGTATAAGCCGACCCAAGTATAAGCCGAGGCACCGAATTTTCTCACAAAAACCTGGTAAGACCTTTATTTGTTTTACTCAAGTATAAGCCGAGTTTGGGTTTTCAGCACATTTTTTGTGCTGATAAACTAGGCTTATACTCGAGTATACATGGTAAATTAAAAATTGTTTCCATCCCTTTAACATGATTTTTTTTCCCCTTCTCGTCCTCCGTGCTATGAATCTTTGTAGAGTTCACCCGGCACATGGACCTCCCCCCCACATAACAGGTGCCGTTATTGTTCCAAACTTTCAGTCCCCGAATTTCCTCACACTTGTCTTGCTTCATAACACTTTCCCTGGTTGTAAACTATGATGTGTCTGTGAGCGGAGGTAAACAGCGGAACATTGAAATCAATCTTTTTGATTTCCAATGTCATGACAGTGTAAGTAATACGGAGCAGAAACTGCCAACATTCAGTAAACTACAATGAAAAATGTTTACACACTCGTCTTCGGAAATGGCTGCAGATATATGACAACAAGTCGAGGAGTCGGAGCCCCCGCTCACCCCCGTCATATATTTCCCTTGTGTCTTTTTCTGTTGTATTAAATGCACTCGGGGTTTAGATGGAGAATAACACAAAATACAATGAAGCTTTAGAATCTTACAAAATGATAGAACATTCCGAGGAAAGAATTTCTTCCCTTACACCCACTCCCTACCAAAAAAGCAATTAAAGGGGTATTTTTTAATAAAATCTTAGGATAGTGTCCAACCTTTTGTAACCAGGGACCTGGGCTGCATGCAAACATTTTTGGTGGTAGGGTGCCTAAAATTTTAATCTGCATGCCTCATCATTGCCCTTGACCTAACCTCAAACCCTAGTGAGACCATAAAGTGGGAAACAACCGCTTCCTTCCAAGCCCCCCACACTGCAGCAGCCCCCATTATAATGCCCACTCTCTAACAGCACATCTCGTGCTGTATTATACCCCCTTATAATGCCCCCTTTTACAGCAGTAGCCCCATTACAATGCCTCCTTTCCAGAAGTAGACCCATTTATAATGCCCCCTTTCCAGCAGCACCCCCTTATAATGTCCCTTTTCCAGCAGCAGCCCCTTTATAATGCCCCCTTTTACAGCAGTAGCCCCATTACAATGCCTCCTTTCCAGAAGTAGACCCATTTATAATGCCCCCTTTCCAGCAGCACCCCATTATAATGTCCCTTTTCCAGCAGCAGCCCCTTTATAATGCCCCCTTTTACAGCAGTAGCCCCATTACAATGCCTCCTTTCCAGAAGTAGACCCATTTATAATGCCCCCTTTCCAGCAGCACCCCCTTATAATGTCCCTTTTCCAGCAGCAGCCCCCTTATAATGCCCCCTTTTACAGCAGTAGCCCCATTACAATGCCTCCTTTCCAGAAGTAGACCCATTTATAATGCCCCCTTTCCAGCAGCACCCCCCTTATAATTTCCCTTTTCCAGCAGCAGCCCCTTTATAATGCCCCCTTTTACAGCAGTAGCCCCATTACAATGCCTCCTTTCCAGAAGTAGACCCATTTATAATGCCCCCTTTCCAGCAGCACCCCCTTATAATGTCCCTTTTCCAGCAGCAGCCCCTTTATAATGCCCCCTTTTACAGCAGTAGCCCCTTTACAATGCCTCCTTTCCAGAAGTAGACCCATTTATAATGCCCCCTTTCCAGCAGCACCCCCTTATAATGCCCCCTTTTACAGCAGTAGCCCCATTGCAATGCCTCCTTTCCAGAAGTAGACCCATTTATAATGCCCCATTTCCTGCAGCAGCCTCCCTAAAAATGCCCCCTTTCTTGACGCAGCCCTATGTTACATAATTCCCTCTTTCCAACACCACGCCCTTTATAACACCCCCTTTCAGCAGTAGTTCCCTTATAATACACCTTTTTCTGCAGCAGCTCCCCTTATAATGCCCCTTTTTTTGCAGGAGCCCTCTTTATAATGACTCCTTTGTTGCAGCACACCCTAATAATGCGCCCTTTCCAGCAGTAACCTCCCTAATAATGCCCCCTTTGTTACAGTAACCCTCCTAATAATGCTCCCATTCTAGCAGTAGCTCCCTTAATGCCCCTTTCCTGCAGCAGCCCCCCTATAATGCCCCCTTTCCTGCAGCAGCCTCCCTTAAAATGTCCCCTTTCTTGATGCAGCCCCATGCTACATAATTCCCTCTTTTCAGCAGCAGTCCCCTTATAATGAACTATTTCGGGCAACCCAAACACAATGCCCCCTTAATGCCCACTATTCATCCTCATTTTCATTTTGCTGTGAAGATACTCATAGCGATAGCAAACCACAGCAGTGATGAGCCGCTGAGGCTTGGTGGTTGGGGACTTCTCGTAGAGAAGATTTTCATCTGCAATTGGCTAAACGCTGCCATCTCTTCAATGCTTACATAGCGCTATGCATTGTATAGTGGCTTGGTATTGCAGCTAAGTCAGTTTTTAATTTTTGTATGACTGAGCAGCAACCAGGTCATGTGACTGCAGGAAGTGACATCACAGGTTTGGGAAGAGGAAGTGAAGCTCGCTGTACATCCATGACCACTTTAGATACTCACAAAAATTAAGTTTTTTATTTATTTATTTTTTTAGCGTGTTCTATATTGCAATGTAGTTGCATAGCTCCAGTCCTAAAGTCGTACCAAATATTTCAATATTTTTTTAAGTAGCTCCTTCCAGCCTCTCTTGTTAATAATTTATTGATACTTGGTGATTAGTTTTTTAGGGTCTACAGTATTTGGCCCATTAATTTCCGTACTCAATAATCTGTCCCCCAGATGCAATGTTCTCAGTAGTAGATCATAATATTGGTGGTTTGGGTCCATGGTAATCTTGATCCACCCCTGAATCTTCTCATAGGGATTGTCCACTTTGAACATCATCTTTTTCATAGAAGGTTCTCTAGCAAGAAGTTACCAAGATCTCTATAGTTCAGTTGTAATCTATGGTGGCCACTCATTTCCTTACAGCACTCCCGCAGGAAAGAAGAAGTATTACACATTCCTTCTGAAATCAAAGGACTGTCCAAATAACTTCATGCCAGGTCCACCAGAGTAGGGAAACCTGTTTTTGTTAAAAATAAGATGAGAATTAACCCCTCGGTGACAATCTTTTCATGAAATAAGAGATGAATGGGCAGTCAACAATGTGCGAGGCCGACATGATTCAGAAGAACGGTGGAAATTACATCATTTTTGTAAAAATCTAAACATGAAAAGCGATCAGTGTTTCACCTCTAATGACGACGGGTAAGACGGGATGAATTTGTAGTTCAGCTTGAGTGAAATTTAATTAGACAGTGATGAAGAGAGGGGAACTATGTGACTGCTTCGAGACTGTTGATTATCAACATCCCCCACTGCTCCTTTTAATAGGAAGCTCTGTGTCATGACGCTCGCTACAGTACACATCTGTTTTTCCTTCCTTTTGGGTATTACAGATAATGTTGAATCATAATTAGTAATACAGTCGCCTCATTTGCATTATGTTTCATTTGTTGCATTTCGGCTCAGTGCTGTTCAGAGGAAATTTAAAGGGGAATAGTAATAGGCACCGTGACTGTGGTTATCTTCTTATATTTATTATCCATAGCCTCCTTTCTTCTAAGATCAACTTTTATAAATATGTTAATGAGACAGGAAAACTTCAGGGAGTGTTATCAATTCCCCTCTGTGCTGCAGATTCACAGGCTGTTACACTGTACAGAAACACTTCCCCTTCCCACTGTGTGAGATTACACCAAGCAAAGGGAGGGGGTAGTGCTGAGAGAGCCAGGGGGGAGGGGTGTAACAGCCTTTAAAGCTGCAGTACAGAGGAGCTCTGGTAACACCCCCAGAACTTTTCTTTAGGAGGGAAGGAGGCCATGGGTAACAAATATAACATTACCACCTGTGCCTGGATCTATGAGTAATTGTCCCTGATTTATCATGATGGATTTTGATGGTAGATTTCCCTTAATAGTAACTGTCCCACTGATTCTAGGTCCCTCTGTGTATCCACTATAGATCACCAAATTCCATCTTTTTAAAACAGCTGAGCCTTTTTTTCAACTTTTTGTTTGAATGGTTCCTAGTACGAAACTGCTGAAACTCCCATTGGTCAGCGCTGGTCTTACATCCCTACAGCACCCCCGCAGGAGAAAATGTAGAACTACACAGTCCCCATTGAAACCAAAGGTAAAGATAACTTTTTAAAATATTGATATTTGGAAGCAAATAATGAAATAACTGTGAGGTCAGGTAGGTGGCGTCTAGAGGTTGAGGTAGCACCCAGATGGAACCTTCTTAAAGGACAACTTTTTGTTTCATCTTTTTCGAGCATCAGTTTCACCTCTACTTGCTGTCAATGAATGGACATCTTTTTGGTATTTAAAATCGGTCCAGTCATGTCACAGTAATTGACACAGTTACATAGTTTTTTTACGCTTATCAGTGACATGTCATATAACAAACCTCAGACCTAAGTGGTGTAGACATGCAGCAACTGACTGCAAACGAGAATGCATCCATTCACTGGCAGCAAGCAGAGATATCAGAAGCTAAGTGCATTCCAAGTACAGGCAGTCCCCGGGTTACATACACGATAGGGTCCATAGGTTTGTTCGTAAGTTGAATTTGTATGTAAGTCGAAACTGTATATTTTATAATTGTAGATCCAGACAAAATTTTTTTTTGCCCCAGTGACAATCAAAGTCAAATTTTTGCTGTAATGGGACCCAGGATTATCAATAAAGCTTAATTACAGACATTTTACAGCTGATCATTGCAGTCTGGGACTATAGTAACATCCAGAGACTTCACCAGAGGTCACAGGGGGCAGAGGGGTCCGTCTGTAACTAGGGGTCGTCTGTAAGTCGGGTGTCCTTAAGTAGGGGACCGCTTGTATATATGTAGCCTTGCAAGTGCTAACATGTCTGTTTACAGTTACTAGACAAGTTATATGCAGAGACCGATGCTTCTTGCTGGTACTTCCCGCTTGGGGAAAGAGCTGAAGAGCTGCTTCACTTTTTATGAAAGATGTTAACTTGGCTGATGGAGAGCAAAGTCATGAATTTTGACCCGGTAGTAGAAAAGTTTATAGTTTTTTATTATGGCAATATATTAAAGCATTGGATGTTGGCCAATGGGGAGGAGTCAGCAGAGCCCTATATGCAATACATGAGATGATGGACTGAAATTGTTGAGGTCAACAGGTTTTGTTTTATTGATCACCTATTCTTAGAATCGGTGATAAGTATCAGAATGGCAGGGGTAATACACTCAGTCCCACCACTCATATACTGCTACTCCAGTGAGCCCTACGTCTGCTTCATAGACCAGGGAGGTCTCATCCATTTTTCACATGGCCTGGCACTTGTGATGCTTCCCCATTCAGATATTGGCTATCCTATGTTTCTTCAACTCTGTCGCTCCCTCAAGCCCCTCCCCAACTCCCCCCCCCCCCACTTACATCAGCTGACCACCACAAGCAATGCTCGCGCATGCACGGTGAGATGTAGCTATGAGAAGTGAAGACGGAGCGACCCGTATTCACTTCTCACTGTGCATGAGTCGAACATTGTGGTCTGTTGCTGAGCAGTGCACACTGCTCACTGCTTAGTGGTAATGGGATTGGTGGGGTACTAAATGCTGAAACTCCCATTGATGACTAGAAATAGCTAAGCCCCCCTTGCCTTGGGAGAATGAAGACCTAGACATTCCCAAGCACAAGGATCGGCTATTTCCCACACTCATATTGAGTAGCATTTCTGCCTTGCAGCGCTGGGGTCCTGGATTCAAATCCCACCCAGGTCAACGTCTGCAAAGAGTTTGTATGTTCTCTCCGTGTTTGTGTGGGTTTCCTCCGGGTCCTCTGGTTTCTTCCCACGCTCCAAAACATACAGGTAGGTTGATTAGATTGTGAGCCCCATTGGGGGCAGGGCCTGATTTGTCATGCTTGGTTATTATTATTATTATTATTATTGACATTCAACAAGGCAGCAGGACCCATGCTTGACCTGCTATTCTATCAATTTGCGAAAACGGCTCTTCCCAGTCTTGTGATCAGTGGTGATGGCAGTGGTTGAGTCTCTACCGATCAGATTGTCATCCCCCATCCTCTGGGTAACTAAACTTTGGACAACCCTCTTTAAGTTCAATAATAATCAATATCAAAGCCCTAGAATAACCCTAGAACACAACGCTAACCCCACACAACAACCCAAACTTGACTCTTTCCCATTCCTGGTCCGTTCCCCTTTAACAATCTCCACCATTTCCCAACCTCGGAATGAAATATTTACTGTTTGCCCATTATTTCTCCTCTCCGCGCTCCATGCACGATCCAGCCGAGCCCCAGCTGAGAGCCGCTCCTAGATTCCTCCTATCAATCACCCGCGTTAATGATTTACAGAATCCGAGTTAGTTTGTACACACATCATAACTACCGTAATTATCTCCCCGCTCTCGTAAGAGAAAAACAAATAATCTACGGCAAAATCCAGGAAGTGATATTTATATCTTTTTCTATAACCTTCTTTTAATTACGCTCCCAGGATTGCAGCACTTCAGTAATAAGCTCCGCCATCATTTGCCGAAACATTTAAGGTTCTTAGAAAGGGAAGAGGAGCATTAATTTTGTTTAGTTAAAACAAGCTTTGCTTTTGAACAGCAGGTGGTAATTGAAAGAAAACAAGGCCTCATTAAGGGAACGTCTGGCGCCCATGATACAAACAGAGAACACTACAAAATTCCAAACACAAGAGCCCTGGAATAAAGTGGTCATCATCTAATTAACAGAACATGTTTTAATTACCGGCTAAACCATGCAGCGCAGTGTGTCAATTTAACTGATGTGCTAAATGCCCGTTTACAATATCAGAAACAGACAAATAATTCCCATCTAATTACACGCGGCTCTATTGCACACCAGCGCCTGAAGCCCCGTCTTAATAAACAAGTTGTTTTTTTTATTGTTTTTTTTTTAAATCCCGAAAACCCTGAATAGCAAATACGGCGGCGCAGTTAATTGCTACATTGTAACGTTGGGAGGTTGCCAGCTTTGACTATTAAAATAGGCTCTTGTGTGAATTGCAGTTGTTCTACGAGGCTTTAATTAGAACAAAATGAGACAAAGATCGGCTTGTTATTGCCGCAATTCGATATATGTAAATAAGATAAGGACCTAATGATTTTGGGTTTTGTTTGATTTTTTTTTTTTTTTACGGTTTCAGCTTTTTCTTTTTGAAATTTATAGTGAGAGTAGGTTGGGAAAGGGAAGCGGTAAAGAAATGGAAGGAAAGACCTTGGCGGTTCACATCTGGATCCGAATCCAAATGTTATAGTCAACGGAGGTCCATCAGAATCCATTGTTGTCTGACATGTAACGGATCATTACCGTATATACTGGAGTATAAGCTTACGTCCCTAATTTTACCACAAAAACCTGGTAAAACCTATTTTTTTTTTTACTCGAGTATAAGCCGAGTTTGGGTTTTCAGCACATTTTTTGTGCTGATAAACTAGGCTTATACTTGAGTATATATGGTATTTTCATTTCTATTTTAATGCAGATGTGGCCGAAACTGGTATTTTATATGAAAAGATTTTATGGTTTTTCATTAAGGACAATTCCATAATCAGAGAGATCAAGCAGATTCCTTAACAGATCAGTAAAAAAAAAAAACCCTAGGTCTTCACAAGAGTCGTATGCAAGGCAGCATAGACTTTAGAGATGGGCAGACCAGAAGTTTACATTCGGGTTCGGAGTTTGGGTGCACCCCACCTAAATAGCCATTCTAGCAGATTGCCACCCCTAGCTTCTATCTATGGCTGTGATTGGCCAAGGGGACAATGGTTTGAGAAAGAGTATTAAGGGACCCAAAACATAAGGAGATCAATCTCATAGGGGCTTATTTACTAAGGGTCCTGTGGCGACATTTTTGTCAGGTTTCCCAAATTTCCAGGGATTGTGTCGCACGCGACCGGATTTTGGCGCATTGGTGTCGGCTTTCATGCGACAGAAATCGGGGTTGGCCCATCGGACGATCCAACGTATTCGGACTAAGCGCAGGATGTAACATTTAAATTTGTGTCGCATCCAATGCACTCACATGCACCAGGAAGATGGTGAACTCTGGCGGACCTGAGCGGGGAAGCGACACATGCAGGAAATCGGGCGCACAGTCTTCTTGAATCGTGGCACAGTGCATTCCGGCGGACATTCCGGATCGGGGATCGCGCAGGACCGGGTAAGTAAATGTGCCCCATAGTTTCATGCTCAAGCTGGATCACAAAATAAAGGTTCTATGTATCCTTAAGGAACAACCAAAACACTTGGAAAATCAGTGTCTTTTTTTCTCGGATCGGAGTGGGTGAGTCAGAAGTCAAGCTCCACCCCTGCGGATCTTCACTAGTTATATTTCATTGTATAATAATGTTCTGTTAATTTCCTGTTCCTTACCTATTCAAATCTATTGTATTATTGACTTGGGAGTGGGAAGGAAACTGAGTACTAGAGGTCAACGATGAAATGTACTGACTTTAGTAATAACAGTGAGTGACATCACTTAAACATTCGATATGTATGTAAAAACATTCTGCACCCATTTCCCATATTTCCTGCCCCCCCCCCCCCTCGCCTATGAAAATCCGGTACAGCTTCACAGAGGCTCTAAATACAAACAGCATGATGTGTACGGCTGTCTTTAGTGTGTTTACCTATGTGCACCACACCTGTGTACTCAAGAAGATCAAACAATGACACAACCAGAAAGAAATGTCAGAGTTTCTGTCCAAACTTCCTGAGCCTGGAAACAAAGAACAGATACTGTACAAGCAGGACTACTAACCTCTTCCCAAATAGTGCATGAAGGGGTCCACATGGGGCCAAAAGTCTGTAATAATACATATCATGTGATACTAGCTCAATATAACACCTGATGCCCCCAACCACCACCAGCTTCCTATAGATACAGTAACGGTATATATGTACATCACCTATAAAAAGTGTTATTTTTGAGACGGAAGAGATGGATTGTACATCAGATCTGTGACCATTTGTGTTTGGCTGAAGAATGGAGGCTTCATGTACCTTGGTCATGGGGATCTTATATACAGGTCATGCTGGCCTCTTTTGTACAGATTTAGTCTACAAATACTTATTACATCTTCAGGATGTCTTGTGTACTGTTCTTGGTGGTCATCATGTATAATATTTGCGCTGGCCTACTTACTTATAATCTTGTATAGTATTTAGGACACTTCTTGTTATTCATAAGGGTCAAACATATGTTTATTTTTGATGATGGACATGCTGAATACCATTCATGATTAGTGATGAGCGGACCCAACCACGGACCAGCACCGATAACTGGTATTGACTGTTCAAACGCTTTGCCAGTGGCATATACATTTGAAGGGTTTAAGTTACTCTAACTGTACGCCACCATTTTCGGGAGGATGGTCATTGGGGAGCAACAATCCAACCCCAAAATGGGGACACCCTGTGCTGCTGGCATGTGTGGGATTTAAATGCCACTGCGATGTTGCCATTGGCAATCAAAACTTTATGGCCCTCAATTGGTGCCAGCACCAATCGCTGGCAGAGGGGAGTTGAGCCGAATCCATCCCTGAAGTTGTTGGGTGTAGGAAACCCAAACCCACAAAGTTTGGTACGGACCTGAACTTTGCAGTTCAGGCCCACTCAATACTACCATCAGCTTTAACTAGTGGCTAATGATGAGCAGACCCGGTCAGGTTCGGGCGCACTGAGTTTGGCCAAACTTTGAACAAAAAAAGAAATTGAACACAAGCACCCACCCAGAAAAGGCTTTGCCAGTGGTATTTGGCGAATTAGCACTTGCAATCGGTGCCAGTTATAACACTGAACCTGCACTTCTAGATGAATTTTAGTTTTGAGGACCTGTACTCCCAATTTTCAGCATGGACCTGGACATTGCATTTCAGTCCACTTATCTTCACTGTCACGAGTGCTCCCGCGATCCATGTCACGGCGCTGCCCCGGGCCTCTCTCCATACTTACCTCTCCACGCTCCCGTCCGGGGAGCACTCGGCGATTTAAAGGGCCAGCGCACAGGTGATTGGCACTGGCCACATCCGGTTCTGCGATTTAATCTGGCAGCTCTCATCATTCCCCACCAGATCTTCAAGCCATTCTTGTGAAGTGAAAGCCACTCTGTGTTCCTGCGTTCCAGTTTCTGCTCCTGTGTTCCCGTGTTCCAGCTCCTGTGTTCCCGTTCCGGTCCTGTTCCATGTTCCTGCTCCTGTGTTCCTGCTGTAAATTCCAGTGATCCTTCCAGCGCTTTTCTCCCGCTGTCTCCCAGGCTCGAACTGCGTTCTGCATTCCTACCTTGGCTGCCACCGCAGGCCTAGTCACACCTGTGGAACGACCTGGTGGCACCCAACCACAGCAATTCCATCCCGCTTTGTGGCGGGCTCTGGTGAAGACCAGGTGCCACTTAGACTCTGGTCCCAGGTGTCGGCTAGTACTATCTCTGGCGATGGTCCAGAGGGTCCACAGACCCAGAACCCTGACACTTACTAGTGTAAATTATATAAATGAAGACATACGTCCTACTTTTTGTGCTTACCTACTTGAAAAATGTTCATGATGATCTTCTTCAGTACTATTTTTGCTGGCCTACTTCTATACTTTAGATGTTGGCCATCAAGTATGTTATTATTGTATGTGCTGGCCATGGTGTAAATGGATGATGAGTACTTCTTGTGTATGGACTGTGCTGGCCATGGTGTATAGGGATGATGAGACCTTCTGGTGTATGGACAGTGCTGGCCATGGTGTATAGGGATGATGAGACCTTCTGGTGTATGGACTGTGCTGGCCATGGTGTATATGGATGATGAGTCCTTCTTGTGTATGGACAGTGCTGGCCATGGTGTATATGGATGATGAGTACTTCTTGTGTATGGACTGTGCTGGCCATGGTGTATAGGGATGATGAGACCTTCTGGTGTATGGACAGTGCTGGCCATGGTGTATAGGGATCATGAGACCTTCTGGTGTATGGACAGTGCTGGCCATGGTGTATATGGATGATGAGACCTTCTGGTGTATGGACTGTGCTGGCCATGGTGTATATGGATGATGAGTACTTCTTGTGTATGGACTGTTCTGGCCATGGTGTATATGGATGATGAGTACTTCTTGTGTATGGACTGTGCTGGCCATGGTGTATAGGGATGATGAGACCTTCTGGTGTATGGACTGTGCTGGCCATGGTGTATATTGATGATGAGTACTTCTTGTGTATGGACTGTGCTGGCCATGGTGTATATGGATGATGAGTACTTCTTGTGTATGGACTGTGCTGGCCATGGTGTATATTGATGATTAGTCCTTCTTCTGTATGAACTGTGCTGGCCATGATGTATATGGATGATGAGTCCTTCTTGTGTATGGACTGTGCTGGCCATGATGTATAGGGATGATGAGACCTTCTGGTGTATGGACTGTGCTGGCCATGGTGTATATGGATGATTAGTCCTTCTTCTGTATGAACTGTGCTGGCCATGATGTATATGGATGATGAGTCCTTCTTGTGTATGGACTGTGCTGGCCATGATGTATAGGGATGATGAGACCTTCTGGTGTATGGACAGTGCTGGCCATGGTGTATAGGGATGATGAGTCCTTCTTGCCTATGCAGTCACCCAATTCATACTGTGTCCCGTGTAATAAATATAGATACTGTGTCCCCTGTATTAGCTATATACTGTGTCCCCTGTATTAGCTATATACTGTGTCCCCTGTATTAAATACCATCATCACTTTATTAGATGTATACATTGTTCCTCTTCTTTTACCTATATACTGAGCCCCCTATATTATATACTATACTCCCTTTATTAGATATATACAAAGCCCCCCTCTATTAAGTATTTCATGTCCCCCCAGTGCACACTGCCCCCTGTATATAAGTAGCCCCAGCACACGTCCCCAGCATATAGATAGCTAGGCCCAGCACATATCCCCAGTATATAGATAAGAAGCTCCAACACCAACATCCAGTATATAGATAGCTAGTCCCAGCACACATCCCCAGTATATAGATAGGTAGCCCAGTATATAGATAGGTAGCTCCAGGACACTCCAGTATATAGAGAGGAAGCCCCAGCATACGCCCCTATTATGTAGGTAGGTAGTCCCAGCACATGCCTCCAGTATATAGATAAATAACCCCAGCAAATGCCCCCAATATAAAGATAGGTAGCCCCAGCATACGCCCCTAGTATATAGATAGATAGCCCCAGCACATGCCGCCAGTATATAGATAGGTAGCCCCTGCACACTGCCCCTGTACATAGAGAGGTAGCCCCAGCACATGCCGCCAGTATATAGATAGGTAGCCCCTGCACACTGCCCCTGTACATAGAAAGGTAGCCCCAGCACATGCCGCCAGTATATAGATAGGTAGCCCCTGCACACTGCCCCTGTACATAGAAAGGTAGCCCCAGCACATGCCGCCAGTATATAGATAGGTAGCCCCAGCACATGCCACCAGTATATAGATAGGTAGCCCCAACACCCACTTCTAGTATATATATAGAAAGCCCCAGCACACTCCTTCCCCCAGTTTATAGGTAGCCCCAGCTACTGGGTGCAGTGGGCTGCCAGCGCCCCCTGTAAATCGCCCGCCTAGTGGAAGAAACGGGCCTGATCTCCCCCATTGATAAATCTGTAAATATACATCATATTATCAGCCGTCGCTCCTCTGCTCCTGGTCTGACATATGGAAAGATGGATGGAAAACCTCCCACCATGAATGTAGGTTATTTTTTACCTTTTCTTCTTCTATATCATGGTTTTGTATGATTAAAATGATAACAAGGCTATCTCCTAATAACATGCAGGAAATATACCAGGAGATGTGGATATTCTCTTTCATCGCTTCGCCACCTGTGGCCTCTTCACCTGGAAAAGTCATGATTTATGTAAACCTACGACAGCCGCTTCACATTTACCATTGCACCGGGTCAGGACATATTTTATATAATTGCACTTATATAAGACCTTCAGAATTTACTGTGTTTGATGGATCAAGTGGTACATTTTTCATGTGCTTTGAAGGGGTTGTCTAGTTCAGAAAATCTGCTTTCATCCATCCTAATAGGTAGTGAGGTAGCCTCATATTCAAGAGGATCATCTCTAGCTCTGGAGGACCTCTACTCATCTACATTACTGAGAAAGTCTATTGATTCAGATGATATCTATGTAATACCTCATTTACCCTGTGGGGCACTGTGGAGCAAATGATCTCTTCCTGCCACGTTCCCTTTTGATTGGGATACCTTTGGGGATACCAACAGCAGGACACTTTTGGATCGGCTATGATCCTGAACTATTGACATTACTAGACTCTAAATTGTGAAGGAACTAGAAAGGACTTATGTACCACTGTGGTGGACCAGCCCATCAGTTCTACCACCCAACACTTCAATTTTACCACACACAAAGGAACAAAATTCAGGTTCTAACCCTAAAGGAAGGTCACAAAATATTCCAAGGTTGAGATACTTCCATGTAGGCATTGCAACGAGAAGCCATACAGTCCTAGATGTTCTCTACATGTCCGATGATGCAGGTCATCCAACATTGAAGATGTTTTGTGAACATTTGACCAAAGAGTGGAGAAATAGTAACAGCAGTATATTGTAGAGTGTCAGTGTAGCTTCCAGAGAAAGTCCTCAAGTGGACCCTTAGGTGGGCTCTCTAATGCTCATTGATGTCTACCAACTTCACATGGGCCAAGGGAAACGGCAATAAACGACATCGGAAGAAAGTAGAGATTATTATTTCGACTTCCTTTTATCCAGTTGACCTCAATGTGCCATCAGTCCACATGGTTGGTTGGAGTAGACAGTTGTGGTGGATTTTTTGGATAACCATTGACACCGTTACCAAGAAGTACAGGCATGACAGAAATACCCAGACCGGTGGTCCTATACCGTTGTGATTGTTGGGTTGGACGAACAGATCTCGTAAGAATTCTTCTTTCTTTTGGTACATAACTGGCAAAGCAGTGATAAGGACAGCACAAGGACTGTTGTCCCGCAGTGTCCAAGACCTGGGTTAGACACCGACAAAAAGACAGAATCTGACGAGAGTTTGTTTGTTGTAATTTTGACGGGTTTTCTTATTTGATCCATTTCCTGTTGGGGATAAATATCTGATCACAAGTCATCTGAAAAGTGGGACCACCTGTGATTGGCAGATCCCTAGATGCTGCACTATAGTGAATGGGACTTCTTGATCAGTCAAAATGAAAGTCTCCAGAATGAGTTTGCTTTGGGGGAAGCTTAAAGGAAATCTACCACCAGGATGAATGACTGTAAGCCAAGCACATGGACATGTTGGTCTGTGCCCCCTCTGCTCCTCGTTTAGCTAATTTAGCTTCTTATGCCTTTGCTTTTAAGAAAAAAAAGGCTTTGAGCATGAGGGGCTCTGGGCTCCTTTAACACCTATGGAGCACATCAGTCTAATTTGCATAATTTTAAAAGCCTTTTTTTTTTTAAACCAGGGCATAAGAAGCTAAAAGAGGAGCATATCCTTCCCAATGGGGCACAGACCAGTACGTCAGTGTGCTTGGTTTACAATCCTCCATCTGGTTGGTAGATGTCGTTTAAGAAGACCTCCTTCCCTTTGCCAGTGGTCCAGCAGTGTCCAGGACCTGGGTTAGAAACCGACTAAAGACGAGAGTTTGTTTGTTGTAATTGTGACTTGGCTAAAAGGGTTTTCCTCTTTGAGTCATTTCTTGCTGTGGATACCTATCTGATCACAAGTCATCTGAGAAGTGGGGCCACCTGTGATTGACAGGTCTCAAGAAGACACTATAGGGAATAGGACTTCTTGATCAGTCGGAATAAAAGTCTCCAGAACGAGTTTGGTTTGGGGAAAGCTTAAAGGACATCTACCACCAGGATGAAGGATTGTAACCCAAGTACACTTACATACTGGTGTGCGCCCCCTCTGGCAGGATCTGCTCTTTTTTAAGCTTTTTATGCACTTGTTTAAAAAAAAAAAAGGCTTTACAAATTATGCAAATAACCCTCAGGGGCTCTGGGCTTCATAGGTGTTAATGGAGCTTGGAGCCCCTCTGGCTCATTTGCATAATTTTTAAAGCCTTTTTTCTTAAAAACAAAGGCATAGGAAGCTTAAAGAAGAGCAGATCCTGCCAGAGGGGGCTTGGACCTGTATGTAAGTGTACTTGGGTTACAATCCTTGATTCTGGTGGTAGATGTCCTTTAAGGAGACCTCCTTTCCTCTGTTATACCGATCCCCAGTGGTCCAATCAGATATTCAGTCCCGCTAGTAGTAGATAGTACCGCTATCCATTGGATGCCAGTACTGGTAAAACCCCTTTATTTGGAAATTTCAATTATTATGTATCTGAGATTAGATTGCTAGCCCATAGGGCAAGGGGCACGATCTGAGTACAGGACCCTAGCTATACAAGCAACAGGAATAAGTGATAATTAAAGAATTTACAAGCAGGATGCAAATAGTTAATGCCATTCAGCGTGTAGTCATCCACATTACGCAGACAGAAGTCATCCATACATCTCAGCCGCCATTCCGCAGAAAGCAGCCGTCGTCTATATTTCATCAGTCTCCATTTTCAAATGGCCAATTGTAGGAGCCCCAGACATAATATATAAAAAAGGATGATCAAACATTAGCACAAGAGCGAGACAAGGAGACATGAGGTAATGAAACTTTACTCCTATTAAAAATGGCGGATACATTGTAGCACCGCACCGTGTCATTAAAGTGAAAAGAAGAAGAGGTGTCATAGGTCAAGCTCATTGTGAATACATTACCGCGGATGGGGGAGGAGGGGAGTGAGATCCAGGTTTCGAGGAAAAACTTGTCGAAATTCACACTAATGAATTGTCGAAGAGATCTGAAAGGAAAAACAAGAAGCCTTGGAGGTTTCGCGTTATTTTGTTTTTTTTTTTTAGACCTGCAATTTTTTTAAAAAACATTTCCTTTAAAGTATGAAAACAAACACCCACGTTGCAAATGTCAATAGACCAGTTCCCGGTACTCTGAAAAGCCGGCAACAAGTGGATGGCTCGGCGGCACACGGCGGCACAGCGGAAAGCTTTCACAAAGCCATCTGTATGTTCCTCCAGGTTGGAAAAAAAAACCCCCTATGAAGGAACAGGCCGGAACAGTATGAAACAAGTAAATATATCCTTGTTAACATATGGAAATGCAGAAACACCTTACTTATAGGGTTTTATGTCTGCAAAAATGTGTCGCGAATCAATACGTAGCGAGCGCGTGGAAAGAAAAAGCATGCTGCTTATGTAAACCAAACAAATTACTGTAATTCAACCCAAATTATGTTGCACAGAAATGCTAATGCGTAAAAAGCCACCTTCATGCGACCCACTGGCTCACAATAAACGAATAATTTGCAGTTAAAATACCTCGTGCCCCTCAAATTTAGTCTTTTAGGTATGATTTCACCTATTACACATCCCCGCTACCTAGACTATATAGAGTGGGGCTCATTTACTAAGGGCCGAGCGCCAGTTTTCTGTCCGACTTCTTCATTCTTTTCAGCGCAAACTGCTTGCACAGGTATTTAAGAAGTGTCTGCACCACTCAGGGTCGGCTCCAGGTTTCAGGAGGCCCCTGGGCGGCAGAGACTCAGTGGGCCCCTTTGCAGTGAACTCACGTGGCGGCATTAAAAATTCAGAAACTAAAATAGTCTCCGGTTACCTAAAATATTCCCTAGTTTATCATATCAAGCAACCCACTCATGTTATTTTATATAAACCGCCCCTCACGCACCATGGATTCATTAGATACAGCCCCCTTTACCACCATGGATTCCTTATGTACAGCCTTATGTAGGCAGGGCTGGCTCCAGGTTTTAGTAGGCCCCTGTGCAACAGAGCCTTAGTGGGTCTCTTTGTGGGCCTCCCTCCAGTAGCCACACTGTTCCCCTCCCCCAGTAGCCATACTGCCCATCCCTTTGTAACCACACTGCCCCCCTCCCCTTGTACCAACACTGCCTGCCTCCCCCAGTAGCAACACTAACCCCCTCCCTTTGTAGCCACACTGCCCCCCTCCACCTGTAGCCACACTGCCCCCTCCCTTTGTAACCACACTGCCCCCCTACCCCTGTAGCCACACTGCCCCCCTACCCCTGTAGCCACACTGCCCCCTTCCCCCTGTAGCCACAATGCCCCCCCTTCGGGAAAGAAAAAAAACGCACATTTCCTCGTTCCCCCAAAGCAGCGCAGAAACAGCTGCCTTCTTTCTTTGGCATATGCCTGCAGTGCGCGCCGGCTCTGAAGCCAGCCCACGTGATGAGATGACATCATCATGTCTGCTGGCTTCAGAGCCGTTGCCTACAGTGCAGAGCGCCTCTTCGGGGAAACGAGATAAGGTGAGTTTTGGATTCTGAATCTCTGCTGCTCTCCTGATGAGTGCAGCATAGAGACAGAAAACTACACAAGCCGGATGGTGATAATTTGTACCCGGGTGGGCCCCTCCAGCACCCTTTAGCCCCGGCACTTGCCTGGGTTAGCCGGGTGCTGGCGCCGGGTCTGTATGTGGGCATTCCAGAAGCTTGGGGCCCCGACACCTGCCCAGGTATGCCCAATGCTGGCGCCACATGTGTCACACACGACCCTTTTACGTTGCGGCTTCACTATTCTTCGTGGAACAGAAATTTCATCTAAATTTCAACGAAATGGGCATATGTTAAAGGTGCAACAAAAAATATTTTATGCGCCCACTTCACACTAGACAGGCAAACTGCACATAGTACACACTGGACTGCTCTTAGTAAATGTGCCCCATTGCAATTGGTAGTCTAAGACACTCCACCAATGAGAAGGAGGCGTGTCTCAGACCACCAAATCAAGATCTCGCTATGTTTCTTTCTATCTTCCTAGATTGTTCTATAGAGATTGGGGGAGGTTTTTTATGCCTTCTCCATCAGTTTTCTGGCAGAGAAGTCACATGAATCTCCCTCTCCCCGCCAGTTTTTTGTTTCTCCAGCCAGGGCTGGCTCCAGGTTTTAGTGGGCCCCTGGGCGACAGAGCCTTAGTGGGCCCCTTTGTGGGTCACCCTCCAGTGGCCACACTGTCCCCCCTCCCCCTGTGGACACACTGACCCTTCCCCCTGCCCCTACGGACACACTGACCCTCCCCCCTCCCCCTGTGGACACACTGACCCTCCCCCTGCGGAATACACTGAGCCCCCTCCCCTTGCGGACACAATGATCCCCCCCCCCTCCGGACACTCTGCCCCCCTCCCCCTGCAAAATACACTGACCCCCCCTCCCCCTGCAGAATACACTGACCCCCCCTCCCCCTGCGGACACATTGACCCCCCCTCCCCCTGCGGAATACACTGACCCCCCCCCCCCCGCTGCTGAATACGCTGACCCCCCCCCCTGCAGAATACACTGCCCCCCCCCCCTGCAGAATACACTGACCCCCCCTTGCCTTGCGGAATACACTGACTCCCCCTGTGGAATACACAGTCCTCCCCTTCCCCCTGCAGAATACACTGCCCCTTCCCCCCCCCCCCCCCCCCCGGGGAAAAAAAACCCTCACTTTTCCTGGTTCCCCCTTAGCAGAGCCTGCAGCTGCCTTCGTTCTTCGGCCTGAAGCCGGCGCGTGTGATCTGATGACGTCACCATGTGCGCCGGCTTTAGACCCGTCACATACCCTGCGGAGCGCAGCTTTGTGGGAACCGGGACAGGTGAGTTTTGGATTCTGCCTCTATGCTGCGCTCCCGACAAGAGCACCATAGAAGCAGAAAAGTGATCGATACGGATGGTGATCAATTGTACCAGTATCATATAGCGACACTGGTACAACTGATCCGGGTGCTCGAGTGGGCCCCTCCAGTACCCCGGCACTTGCCCGGATTGGCCGGGTGCTGGCGCCGGGCCTGTCTCCAGCCCATGCGTTACTATGAACGTGTTGCAGAGTGGGGCGTGTGGGCGGAGACTATAGGAAAAAGTCCAGTTCAGACCTCTGGGTGGGGGGATTTTTTATTTTTGAAAATGTTTTATTTTAATTTGCAGGGAAACAGCCCCCCTCCCCCGGGGCAGCGGGTGCTGGTGGAGAATCCTTAAAATGTATATTACATTATTACCCAAATGGTATAAAGGACCTTTGATGAGGACATGATCATGTGACTTTTGTGTGTTAGGAGCAACACAGCAGGAAGATCCCCCATGTGCTGCTGGGACAAGGTATGGGGAGCAATGGGTGACATGGATGTAGTGTGGGGGTGCAGGGTGATATGGATGTAATGTGGGGGTGCAGGGTGACATGGATGTAATGTGGGGGTGCAGGGTGACATGGATGTAATGTGGGGGTGCAGGGTGACATGGATGTAATGTGGGGGTGCAGGATGACATGGATGTAATGGGAGGTGCAGGGGGACATGGATGTAATGTGGGGGTGCAGGGTGACATGGATGTAATGTGGGGTGCAGGGTGATATGGATGTAATGTGGGGTGCAGGGTGATATGGATGTAATGTGGGGGTGCAGGGTGACATGGATGTAATGTGGGGGTGCAGGGTGACATGGATGTAATGTGGGGGTGCAGGGTGACATGGATGTAATGTGGGGGTGCAGGATGACATGGATGTAATGGGAGGTGCAGGGGGACATGGATGTAATGTGGGGGTGCAGGGTGACGGATGTAATGTGGGGGTGCAGGATGACATGGATGTAATGGGAGGTGCAGGGGGACATGGATGTAATGTGGGGGTGCAGGGTGACATGGATGTAATGTGGGGTGCAGGGTGATATGGATGTAATGTGGGGTGCAGGGTGATATGGATGTAATGTGGGGTGCAGGGTGACATGGATGTAATGTGGGGTGCAGGGTGACATGGATGTAATGTGGGGTGCAGGATGACATGGATGTAATGTGGGGTGCAGGGTGACATGGATGTAATGTGGGGTGCAGGGTGACATGGATGTAATGTGGGGTGCAGGATGACATGGATGTAATGTGGGGGTGCAGGGTGACATGGATGTAATGTGGGGGTGCAGGGTGACGGATGTAATGTGGGGGTGCAGGATGACATGGATGTAATGGGAGGTGCAGGGGGACATGGATGTAATGTGGGGGTGCAGGGTGATATGGATGTAATGTGGGGTGCAGGGTGATATGGATGTAATGTGGGGTGCAGGGTGATATGGATGTAATGTGGGGTGCAGGGTGACATGGATGTAATGTGGGGTGCAGGGTGACATGGATGTAATGTGGGGGTGCAGGGTGACATAGATGTAATGTGGGGGTGCACGGTGACATGGATGTAATGTGGGGTGCAGGGTGACGGATGTAATGTGGGGGTGCAGGATGACATGGATGTAATGGGAGGTGCAGGGTGACATGGTGTAATGTGGGGTGCAGGGTGATATGGATGTAATGTGGGGTGCAGGGTGATATGGATGTAATGTGGGGTGCAGGGTGATATGGATGTAATGTGGGGTGCAGGGTGACATGGATGTAATGTGGGGGTGCAGGGTGACATGGATGTAATGTGGGGGTGCAGGGTGACATGGATGTAATGTGGGGTGCAGGGTGACATGGATGTAATGTGGGGTGCAGGGTGACATGGATGTAGTGTGGGGGTGCAGGGTGACATGGATGTAGTGTGGGGGTGCAGGGTGACATGGATGTAGTGTGGGGGTGCAGGGTGACATGGATGTAGTGTGGGGGTGCAGGGTGACATGGATGTAGTGTGGGGGTGCAGGGTGACATGGATGTAGTGTGGGGGTGCAGGGTGACGTGGATGTAGTGTGGGGGAGCAATGGGTGACGTGGATGTAATGTGGGGGTGCGGGGTGACGTGGATGTAATGTGGGGGTGCAGAGATGTGTGTGACATGGAGGGATAACTTTCTATGTTTCTAAATCTTCAGAGCCGAGTTCTCATCTTGCAGTTGGCGAAACATTCTCTAGACAGAAGAAGAGAGAGAATTCCTCTATCCAGAGACGCGTCATGTGTGAGCTGCTGGAGTGACAGTAAGTGCTGCTGATATTACACAACACTGAGCTTGGTTTTGGTTCTGTTTTCATGTTCTTATACAACTTATATCTATATATACATACATGGCCTCCATGATTAAAGGGGTTGTCCAGGCTTGTGTATTTTTTACTAGTGGAGTGAGGAGGCTGTAAAAACAAGAAAGCTGTTGTACTTACCCCCTCTGGTCCAGCACTGTGTCCCCATCAACCTCTAGAGCACCAGGCGGGGTAAGTACAACTGATTTCTTGTACCACTAATTAATTGGGGAGGGCACTGTATATGTTGGATCAGTAGCTTAGGGTTAGTATGACTGTGTAGTTGGCTTAGGGTTAGGGTGCACCTAGTTTCCTGGTGATAACATTCACACGCTGCGCTTGAATTACATTTAGGAACACAATTCATGCGCAGAGGGGGGAGGAGTCTCCCGATCACACGTGTGTGTGTGTATATATGTATATATAGAAAATTCCTGATCGCAAGTGTTTCATAGTATATGCAGATGTGATCTGGAGAAACTCCTCTGCACTGCACTAGAATCGTCTTTGCATTTGAATCCAGCACAGCTTGAGGCCGGATTTTGATGATGTGTTTGCAATTCAAATGCATTGGGCAAAACGCATCAAACTCATGTGTGTTATGTAAGAAGCAACATTTATTTTGTCTTTTAACACTAAAGGGTCTAACTTGCTGAATGGTGGTGGTCTCAGTGATGGGACCACCACAGATCACAGGAACAGGGGTCCTATGTACCCCTGTCGCTCCCCGAGATGAGCGGAGCATATGAACGCACATGCGCGGGCTGCCCCGTCCATCTATGGAGCTGCCAGAAATAGCGAAGTGCCGCACTTGTTAGATGGGACAACCCCTTTAATAGTGATGACTAACAATGTCACAAGTGCTGTAACGTGGTGTAATGTAACGTGATGTAATGTAACGTGAAAATGTGATGAAGTATTTTGCCCAATGCATTTCAAAACGCAAGGCAAACGCATTGGGGCACATTTACTAAATGTCCAAATCGCACACTTTCGTCGGGTTTCCCGAATATTTCCCATTTGCCCTGAATTTCCCCAGGATTTTGGCGCAGGCGATTGGATTTTGGCGTATCGGCGACAGCTTTCACGCAACACAAATCGGGGGGTGTCGCCGTCTGACAAACCAACGGATTCAGCAAAGCCGCAGAATTTAAAAAATAATTTGTGTCACAAGATCAAGCACTTACATGCAACAGGAAGAAGAAGGTGAACTCCGGCGGACCTCAGCGCAGCAGCGACACCTGGTGGATATTGGGCGCATGGACCTTAGTGAATGCCGGCAGAACCCGAATCGCCGTCAGAGAACGCGCCGCTGGATCGCGACTGGACCGGGTAAGTAAATGTGCTCACAGTGGATTATTAGAGAGACTCCTCCTGGGTCCGGCGCTCATCTCTTCTAGTAACGTGCTGGGGGTAATGGGCAGTGGCGTTAGCTTGATGGGTCCAATAGGGGGCATAAGAACTGAGAGATACGGCCCATAATGCCTCACATTTCCTCACTGTCTATGTAGTCTGAAGTGTCTATTTTCCTTCTAGATATATTAAGCTTCATGACATCTACTTATACATATATATATATGTGTGTGTGTATATACAGACGTAGCACTGCGTAATATGATTGGCTTAATCCGTTAACCAGATGTGTTAACCAGCGCTGCTCTTGTATGTAGGAGGCATGTACTGACGGATCGCAGCCCCCTGCCATGGAGACCACAATGGCTCGCTCACATTTCCATCATCCATGTGACCAGTCCAATAAATTCCTTATTTTCCTCTCATTGTAATGATTAATGTAATAAATGAGCCGTGCGCGAGCAATAGAATAATAGGAAATGTTGGAATTAGTGGTGAGATAATATAAAAGTGCTAATAGAGCGGAGATAAAGTGATAACCCTGATAAGTAGATGCAGCGTGATCTTACACTATCACCTATAGGAAGATAAATAGGTGCATTTGCATAATGTAATATATAGTAACGAAGGGTCTTCCCTGCTGCTTCATTAGAGAACATGTAAAAACCGCCAACATTAGAGACTAAGTGAGAAAAATCAGTATTGTTCTGTAGAGATATAGTTACTAAGTATCCGAGCCTTGCCCTCCACAAGCCAATTTTAGAGGTCACTGTAAGAGACGAAGGGCGGCGAACATACTGTGGGCTAATCTCAAGGGCCAGTGGTTGTAGTTGTGACCCTAAGTTAGAGGGGTCCACAAGCCACTATACAATAATTTGATCTCCTTTGACTTTTGAGACATTTTTAAGACAATTTAAGTATTGCAAATTTTTTAACCTTACTCGGTGCACTGAGATTTATGACACAATCTGCCAGATGTGTTCACACCCAAAATCTCCCCCTTAGGAGATCATTAACCTTTTAATCCGCAAAAATTGCAGTAGGTCAGTATAAAAACAAGTAACTGAGGCTATAGAGAAATTTGCAGCTGCAAAAGTAGTGCGGTGTGTACTATGTGCAGTTTGTCTCACTAATGTGCAAGGTGCGTCAGATGATTGAATACTGGTGCATGGTCTTCATTAATCTGGTGCCCCCTGTACTGCCCGGTAAGTGTGCATTATGGGGTACATTTACTAAGGGTCCATTGGATGCATTTCCGTTGGGTTTCCCGAATATTTCTGATTTGCCCTGAATTGCACAGGGGTTTTTGGCTCATGCGATTGGATTTTGGCGCATCGGCGCCGTCTTTCATGCGACACAAATCGGGGGCCGTCGGACAACCCGACTGATTCGGACAAACCGCGGAATTTAACTTTCAAAATTGTGTTGAGACACGCACTTACATGCACCGGGAAGAAGAAGGTGAACGTCGGCGGACCTGAGTGGGGAAGCGACACATGCAGGAAATTGGAGTCACGATCTTAGTGAATCGCGGCAGCTACGAATCCTCGTTGGACATTCTGGATCGGCGGATGCAACGGGACGGGTAAGTAGATGTGCCGCTATGGGCACGTGCGACAAAAATCCCTGTGCAAATCAGAAATATTTGGGAAACCCGACGGAAATGCGTCTGACCTACCCTTAGTAAATGTGCCCCTTTTTTGTCTTCTTGGTGCACCGTTAACATAGAGCGTGTTCTAAATTCTGTCCAGTTGGAGTAATAAATGTGGCGTGCTGTCTGAATTGGCACCAGAATGCCCCTTTATATGCAGATTTTGTGTCGAGGTCGACACAGTGCAGGAGCAACACAAAACTGGCGCAAACGCTGAGTTGCTCTATCTAAGCCACCTTTTTAGAAAATATGTAGTGGTGATAAGTTTCCAAAAGACACAACGATTTCGGGGAGTAAGGGGCAAAAACTTTGGGCCTGATTCTGACGACGGACCGTGCTGCTACTGCTGCATCAGTGGGTCATCTCTTCTGCTGAAAGCCACCGATGAGCATGAGAAAAAGTCATGTCAAGGCCCCGAGGTAAATCTTTGCCCTGGGGTCCATAAGTCTTTATTCACGTCTCTGCCAAGGGAGTTGTTTAAAGGGAACCTACCACCACGATTCTACCTATAAAGGTAGAACGGGTGGTAGGTGGATGAATGGGACATGAGGATAGCCCTTTTTAGAGCTAATCCTCGCGTCCCGGCTATCTTTTAGAAAACTTTGTTCCGCTGATATGTAAATTTTGTTAAGCGGCTACTGGGGCGTGGAGTAGCCGGACATGAGTCTACAAGTCACGGCTACTCCACGCCCCAGTAGCCTATTTTCTTCTCCTGCCATTTTATCTTCGCCGTCCGAGTACCCGGGGTTCTGCGCAGAACGCAGGCCTGCGGCTGCATGGCCACAGCTCCGGGGCCAGAGCTACTGCGCAGAACGCCGCAGGACGCCGGGTACTCGGACGAGGGCGCACAGCTACAAGGAGCTGCGCGCTGAAGATCTCAGGGTAGGAGGAGCAAAGAGGCTACTGGGCCGTGGAGTAGCTGCGACGTGTAGCCTCATGTCCGGCTACTCCACGCCCCAGTAGCCGCCTAGCGGAACAAAGTTTTCCCATTCATCCACCTACCACCCGATCTACCTTTTATAGGTAGAATCGTGGTGGTAGGTTCCCTTTTAAGTGAATACAATTTAAAACAAGTTGAGACAACTTTTTATCTAACCAGTCAACCCCTTTGAGCTCTGGACTAGTGCGGCTAAGAATTCCCAAAATGGGTCCAACCAGTAGAAGCACCATGTCTACCCCAGTTCCACCTGTTCCTGACCCGAATAAAGCTCAAACAGTTTTTAGCTTTTCTTCTATTATTTTATAATTGGGTATTATCTGATCTTCAGTAAAGTTTCGAAGTCATATCTGCATGACTGTTGCACCATCTGTTCAGTCTTCTCATTCGGAGAAGGTTAAGTGCATAACTTCCGTTGCTGTTCTCCTTAAAGTACATCTTAAGGCGAAGTTGTCATTTGGCAGGAGTAACTGGTAATATCCCACATATATTGTATATACAGGGGCGTAGAGTTTTAGAATTGATACTTGCCTCCTAGCAATCTAGTGCCGTCTGTCAATCCTTGTAGCCACCTCTGCAATGAGTCAGACAGGGACGCCAGGTGGTGAAGGGCAGACAACCGTCCCATCAAAAAACTAGAGATATGGCTCTTTCATACACTGGCCTCAGTACAGGTTAAATGGCGCACTTCCGTAGCTAACTCTTTGCTCATATGACTACCATACAGAGTTACGCTCTACAGGGCCACCATATCTGCTTGACCACCTTAACCCAACTCCTTCACTTTATCAATGAATAAAATAATTTCACCCAAGATATGAAATTGCATCTGTATCTTCCTGACTACTATTGTTGACTTCCTCTTTCGTTTCCATCTTTTATATACGCACCCTGGCCTATTTATGGGTATGGGATTTCCATTGATAATAAATATCAGTAGGAAACACATACCCAAGGCAATTACGCATTGCAACGCCTAGAAGCACCAACACTTGGGGCATGACAAGTACCCTGACCATTGCTTTTATAGACTTGGTTGGTCCCACGACTTTCTGCCACTGGTTGGTGGACTAATATTACATATTACTAGCTTGTTCTTGGCCAGTAATCTGAGTATTGTGGGACTTGACCAAAATCGCACTGATAAGAGGGACAGAAGAGTGCTGAGATAGCAGTTACAACCAGTCCTTGGTGGCTTTCGAGACTCCTGCAAATAAACACTAATATTATATATGGCCTATAGTAGTGCAGACCCAAGTTCTACAAGAAACTTGATTGCCATTGAGTGGAAACCTTGTCCAACCACTATTTTTATCTAAAACCAGAAATTGGGCAACATGGTGGCTTAGTGGTTAGTACTACAGTCTTGCAGCGCTGGGGTCCTGGTTTCAAGTTCCATCCAGGTCAACATCTGCAAAGAGTTGGTATGTTCTCTCCGTGTTTGTGTGGGTTTCCTCCGGATCCTCCGGTTTCCTCGCACACTCCAAAACATATTGGTAGGTTGATTAGATTGTGATCCCCTTTGGTACAGCGACTGATTTGGCAAACTCTGTGTAGCGCTGCAGAATATGTTGGCGCTATATAAATAAAGGAATTGTAAAAATTCTAGCATAGCTTGATATTATTGAAGCTCACATTCCACTAGCAGAAGTTGCCCAAGCCTGTACTATGTAATAATAGCAACTCCTAATATAAAAGACAAGTTCTTCACACTGGATATTACCCCAGAAAACAGTGTCAATCAAATAAACTTTCCGCAAAGAAAGAAAAAGTCTTGTCTATTGTTTAAGTCTCATGAACATGTCATCATCCCTTCATACGTGGATCTTTCTTTCGAGTTGACATGTTTTTTTTGTTAACGTCAACGATTGGAACCCTGAACTCTGATATTTGTGTGCATTAAACTTGCCATTTCTGAATTACTTTGGCTATTAGCACAGTTTTAGTTTTGTATCACAAACATAAATTGCATCAATTTTTTTTTTTTTTTTTTACGGGAATCGTAAGTGACATGCTGTCAAGTCTACGCTCGTAAAGACTGGGAAACATAAATAATACTTTGAAAGCTGTCACTTCCAGTGCCATTGTAAACATTACACCACAATTTCAAATTGCTATCATTTCATTTACTTTGTAATGCAATGATAGGACCGGTAAAACAATGGAGAACAAGCATGAAATGTCCCTGGCGTCTTCTGCTGGATGAATCCAACAACATTCGAGCCTGCAGGCTCCGCGATGCATCATGGTCCTGTCTTGTGCACCTGGAAAGCCTAACAAACTGTTTACTGTTGACTTTTTCAATTAACATCAATTTAGAAAGAGCCGAAATAATAAGAGGCAGCGCGGAATAATGAGTTTGTTTGTGATGAGGAGGAAGTTATTAGCATTTGTTTACGTCTAAGTAAGAGACAAGGACATGGAGTCATTCTTGGTAATCGGAAGATGTTTTATTCTCCATAAATATTACAGGAAATTCTGCGGAACATTTTGCTGTTACGTTAATTTAAACAAGGTTTCCATGTTGTCAATATACGGTCTTTGGACTTGAAGTGGAAGGTTGACTTTTGAGAACCTTCAACATATACAACCATCGGAGAAAATTAATTGGTCAAGGCAAAGAACAAGACCCAAGTGGGAAGGAACATTTCAGGGTAGAAGTTTGACAGCAAAGCTGTTTTTAGACCTCGTTTGGAAGGTGATTTCTGAGAACCCTGATTCTACAACCAGTGAGGAAAACATTTGGTCTACCTGGACCAAGACCCTAGGGAAATTGGTCCACCTAATGGTGGCTCTACCTTAAAGCAGCAATTGACTGATGGTAGATTTACATAAATGACATCTACCAGCAGGATGAGAGACTGTATGCAAATGAGGGGCACCATGGACACCTATGGAGTTTGGAGCCCCTCATGCTCATTTGCATGCAGTCCTTCATCTTGGTGGTAGATGCCCTTTAAGGCCAACCTTAAATACATCTACCTAAATATAGATTAAGACCCAAGTGGGATAAAACATTTTGAGAGTGGAAGACTGATGGAAGATCGGCCTTAAAGCAGCAATTGACACCAATCAAAAATCCTAGAATGGCAGGAACCCTCATTACACAGTTTCAGTAAGACGGTCAACCAAGTGGTCGCCCTAGACAGTTCTATCCAGGCAGGAATCAAGGCTCACCTGGGATGAAATATTTGAATGTAGAATATGGAGGATAGATTTTCCCCAAATTGGCAATTGACAGCTTATTTGCTAGTTGATTAGAAGTATCTAATAAGTAGGAGGGTCTAGAATACGATTACTAAACTTGGGGCTGTTCAGCTTGGAAAAAATAAAGCTGAAGGGAAACCTTATTACAATGTACAAAAACCTGAAAGGGAAGTACAGGGATTTCTCCAAAGATATTTTTAGAGCTAGACCTGTGACCAGAACAAGAGGGCATCCTCATCACCTAGAAGAGAGGTGGTTCTACCATCATCATAGACAGGGGGCATCCTCATCACCTAGAAGAGAGGTGGTTCTACCATCACCATAGACAGGGGGCATCCTCTACATCTAGAGGAGAGGTGGTTCTACAATCGCCATAGACAGGGGCATCCTCTACACCTAGAGGAGAGGCAGTTATACCATCGTCATAGAGAGGGGGCATCCTCTACACCTAGAGGAGAGGTGGCTCTACCATCACCATAGACAGGGGGAATCCGGAGAGGTGGTTCCACCATCCCCATAGATAGGGGAAATCCTCTTCCCTTAGTGGAGATGAGGTGCTACCATTCCCATAGACAGGGGGCATCCTCTACACCTAGAGGAGTGGTGGTTCTACCATCACCATAGACCGAGGACATCCTCTACACCTAGAGGAGAGGTGGTTCTACAATCGCCATAGACGGGGGGCATCCTCTACACCTAGAGGAGAGGCAGTTATACCATCATCATAGACATGGGGCATCCTCTACACCTAGAGGAGAGGTGGTTCTACAATCACCATAGACGGGGGCATCCCCTACACCTAGAGGAGAGGCAGTTATACCATCGTCATAGAGAGGGGGCATCTTCTACACCTAGAGGAGAGGTGGCTCTACCATCACCATAGACAGGGGGAATCCGGAGAGGTGGTTCCACCATCCCCATAGATAGGGGAAATCCTCTTCCCTTAGTGGAGATGAGGTGCTACCATTCCCATAGACAGGGGGCATCCTCTACAACTAGAGGAGAGGCAGTTCTAACATCACCATAGACAGGGGGCATCCATCTATGCCTAAAGTATAAGTGGTTCTACCTTCACCATAGTCAGGGATTCTCTACTGTAAGAGCAGTGGAACTTTCTGCCACAGGAGGTCGTTTCCTATTTTTATTTCGTTCTGTGTTAGTTCCGTTATACAAGATCATTTGTTCTTTGTATGGGTCTCCAAAAGTTGACGAGAATAAACTACCACAAAGAATCAAAATATCTTACTTTTTGTTTGAGTCTCTAAAAGACAGATATTTTCAACTACTTTTACAAACCTCCATGGCAACCAAATAAATGGGTACGAAAGCCAATAGGAATCGTAAAATCAGAATATTACATAGGACTTAGAGCTAAGTTCTCGGAATAAGTAATGGAAAGTGGTGTGGTAGCAAGCCACCATGTCGTCATTGTCCTTTTGACATTTCTGTATATCAGACGGCGATGCCTATGCCCTGCCTTTGTATTTTGGGTCTTTATTACAGTGTTTTTACAAAAGGGTAAAGTGATTTGATAGCTACTTTGTGCAGCGCTCGGGAGTAATTGGGTGTTTTTCACATAGAGCAGACTCTGGTCCACACATTATTTTTCCAGTTTGCACTCGAGCAGAATTATATTACAAAGGAATGTGCTGAATAACCAAACTCAACGGTTACGCCCAGTGTAAATTCCGACCAAGCCAGCAAAATAATTTTGATTATTTATCCCCCCAAAAAAACCTATTTCATTTTGACGACTTTTGACTGTAACATTCTTCTCCACTTGTGCTTCCCTGTCTAAGCAAATTATATTGTTCCGTACCTATAGACCTTCACTCGTTTCTCCGAGAACCTCGGAACACGACAGAAAATGTAGAAACATTTCAAAATCTAACCTCGTCCTACTGTGATAAAGACAGGAGTCGGATGATTGTTAAAGCACCTAATCTCAGGCGGCTAGATGAATAACAAGGAGGAATTTTTTTTTTTCCTACCGTGACACGTTTTTTACATTTTTACTTCGGAACTTATGTTAAATGTGCATAAATTCAGACTTGGGCATCAACCGGGGTTTACAAATATAGGGGGGAATAATTTCATACTATAGTATAGACAAAAAGGATCAGACGGAACCTTTATCCTGGTAGAACTCAGGGCAACAAGGTTTAAGTAAAATAATCTTGACTGAAAGTAATAAATACTCATTTTCCTTAAGGATCTCGTTACCATGGCAGTGCATGAACATACTATAATTTGTTAAGAGATGTCTATATGTGGCTGAATAAAAATATCACCTGCAGTTGCTGCTCTTTTGTAGAACCCCCCCCCCCCCCCCCGCCTTCTGTTTTTTTTCTGAAGAAATATATTATAAAGGGGTCACATAGTTGTCGTCTAATTGCATCTGTTGATCACTGGTTGTGTCCTACTGTGAGATCGTGATAGCCTCACCGCTTATGCTACTTAAGCTTCTTAGAAATTAGTTATGTATGTAAATGGTCTTGAAAACAATAATGTCCACACTTTTTTGATATCCATGGTCATGTGTATCAGAATGTAATTTAAAAGAATTCTGATTCTGATTTTCCCCTTTAACAACCTGACTGCCAGTAATGACTGGCATGACCACCCAAGGACCAGTAGAATGGAGACAACAAGTCCTCTATTGCCAACTTCCGGCATAATTTCTTGCTGTGCTCTGTTGACTTCTGGCTCGGCCTACATGACAAACCTTTACTGGAAACCAGCAATAAATTGCATCTATGTCAGACCCCCTGCCATCAGTTGTTTAGTCACTATACAATGGATGGAGATAAATGCTGGTAAAGGGAGGGGAAAAAAACTTTAAGCACAACCTTAATGGAACAATAGCTTATTTAAAATTCCACTAATAATCAAATGACCTTGATAAATTGATTATCAGTGAGTGGAACCACCATCATAAATACAGAAGTTTTCACAGTTTGCATGGGAAAGATTTTAAAGACCTGTCATGAAAATGAAATTGGTGGGATAAAACTCCATGTCTAAGGTCGCGGTCTCACCCGTGCCTCTCTGTGTGCCCCCGCGCCGCGCCACAGCTACTCATCTGTCCTCTCTCCTGCTTTCGGGTCCTTTGCTGTGCACGTGCGTCCCCGTCTCCTAGGGCACACATGTGCGCCGGCTTGAGAAGATTTAAAGGGCCAGCGCTTCGTTAATTGGCGCTTGCCTTACCCAGAATCCTATGTATCCCAGCCTCTCCCCGCACACCCTGGTGGATCTTTGTGCTATATGCCTTTGTGAAAGCTTGTATCATTGCCCTGTGCTCATGTTTTGATTTCTCGTTGTGACCCTAGACCTGTTCCGCTGCAAGCCCTGACCTTCTGCTTAGCCTCTGGCATTGATCCTGTGCTGCCTGTCCTGACCTCCTGCCTTTTCCCGACCACAAACCTGCCTGCCGTTTCTGTACCTTACCTTGGCTGCCACCGTGGACAAAGTCGCACCTGTGGAACGACCTGGTGGTACCACGCCGCAGCAAGTCCATTCCACTTTGGGGCTGGCTCTGGTGAAAAACGGGTGCCACTTAGACTCCAGTCCCAGGTGTCAACTTGCGTCATTGTCCGTGGTGGTCAAGTGGGTCCACAACCCCTGGAGCCTGACAAACAACCACAAAAAAAAAAGAGAATGGCAGAGGTAGTAGACAGCTCCCATTGAAATGAAAGCAGGTTGGATTTAGTTACTGGCCGTTCTTCCATTCTTTGTGTAGCAGCTGCTGAGAACGGGCGATCTGTGCAGGTGGTGGGTGTTCCAATCTGATATTGAAATTCTTTTCTGTAGATATATTTTCAGTATTTTTAGTTACAGGTTGTGAGTGGTTTTCCAGTTTAACTAATTCAATATCTTCACATGCACACTGCTGCTTCATTCATTTGGAGGATTAAGAATAGTGGATATTTTTGTGGGGGAATTGGTATAGATAGGCATCCCACAAGTTCCCAGTAATCAGACACGTCTTGTCATGGAAGCATTGGTCGGAGCAAAAACTTGAGATCCTGCAGTTGGGAAGAACGTTTTTTCATGTTCTATATCTCGGCCATAAATGAAAGGGATTGACTTACCATGACAAGTCAAGTGGTTGGGCCAGTAGTTTGAGCACACTTTATTAATGGACATCTACCACCAGGATGAAAGACTGTATGCAAATAGGGGCTCCATTAAAACCTTTGGCACCTGGAGGCCCTTTTAGAATCATTTGCATACTGTATTTCATACTGGTGGTAGATGTCCTTTAAAAGAGTCTCCATTCTTGCTCTTAGAGCTGGTCCAAATGTGAACCCTCCTTCACCTCAATATACCTTCATAGGGAGTCATTGGACCATGTACAGTTTCCTCACTAATGTGCATAGTGCGCCAAATTATTGAATACTGGTGCACGTTCTTCACTAATCTGGCGCACACTGCATGCACCAACCACGCTTAAACTGACTGCACCAGGTTTAACGAGTGTGTGCTACAATTATGTAGGACTTACGACATAAATGAGGCACCTGGTGCGAATCGGTAACAGAATACCACTTTTATAAATTGTCCCCATCATCTTTACGACACAACTGATTTGTCCCGGAGTTCATAAATAAGCCAAAAATAAGGATTTAACGCTTACCCTCTTGAATACCGGGGGAAAATAATAGTCTTCCATGTCAAGTCGTTTTGCTCGATAACAAATAGTTTATCATTGACAAATAAGTGTTCATGTGTTTGTCTCGGGATTCATTTCCATGAAATCACAAGTGGCTGCAGATAATACGCTTTCAGCCACTGGGCTTTGAGATGTTTTGATTATGTGATAATAACACCCTACCGACTATAAAACTTGCATACAAATCAGACGTAAATTTACAACAAAACCATGAAGGCTGCAGGAACGGGGATGGCGGAGCTGGATCGTAGCCGGGAGGAATGTGTTTATTTGCATTTTATGCTTCGCGATCCAAGATAAACAATCACTTTACATAGGAGCAGACAACAATGGCGAGTTGTCTTGTTTGAAGCAATGGGAAAACAATCCTACCGCCTCATGTATTGAGCCATGGATTCAAGGTCTCCATAGTGAATAGTATCCCGAGCTTGCATCATACCGGTGGTAAGAATAACATAGGTATTCTTACACCATAGATGCTCGGGAATTGTGAAAAGATGTGTATTGTATTCTTCCGATTGGAATGTAGGGCAAGTTTACAAAGAATCTTCTTGCTTTATATTCATCAACTTTTTTTCTAATTGTGAATAAGGAATTAGATTCTTGAAAACTTGTAATGAAAGACTTTCGGATCTATAGACGCCATTGTTAGTCCTCCTAAACTTTCACAGGTGTCTTCAAGTACTTCCAACACCCTCATCATTCCTGAGTGATCGTTGACATAAGGTTTGACCTGTAATATTCTATTTATGCCTTCTTCTTCAGGTGAAGCAGTGCCGGGTTGTCTGCGCCAACTCAGGAACACCCACTTGACAGTGGACAGTGCATATTAGGAGTTAAAACTGATGGCACTGATAGCTCAGGAGCAGTTGGGGCTAAAGAGTAGATTCCAACTGTAACTGGATTGGTAGGGCGGTAGGACATAACCATAGCAGACTTCTGAATGGGGCCCACCTTCCCCCTTATATACATATTTGTATGCGTACATGCATGAGTTACAATCACACACATTTATACCCTCATATATACGCACACATTTATTTACTTGTATACATACATACAGTTCATCACTCACTTTTATACACTCCTACGCACACTTATGTGCACTGATATATACATTTATACACTTTTACATACAGTATATACACATCTATTCTTCTTATACCCACAGTATATACTCAAGTATAATCCGAGGTACCTAATTTTAACACAAACTGGGAAAACCAATGTGCAGTATAACATGTATATAATGGTGCACATCACCCATTCTTTAGTTTTTCAGGTCCGATGCTGGGGCCCCTGTCACTGCGGGCCCCATAGCAGCCGCTATGGCTGCTACTGCGGTTGTTTGCGCTCATGAGCAGCATGAATGCAAAGTTGGAGTTGGAGCCTCTCAGACACAGAAATAGCAAAAGATGGGATCTGATTTCCCTGGGACAAGTTGTCCTTCTAATGGGCATTCGTTGTTTAGTCAAAGTTCATTCAACATTGGGGGGGGGGGGGGGAAATGTTTTATCGTTATCTATTGACTGTCCTTCATTGTTTTTTTTTTTCTAGGGGGTTGAGATATATATATATATATATATATATATATATATATATATATATTTCCCCCAATCTGTAGAGATGGGGAATGTGCCATAAAACATTCTCTGAATTAATTTAAGCCAATCAGATCACTGCTTTCACTTCTAAAACTTCTCTTAAAAACACAAGCCATCTTGTTACAGGCTGCTATCACATAGCAGTGCAGAAATTTACGTTTGCAGTGGCAATCCCACCAAATTAGCAGACAACCTAATTTGGAGGCTTCCAGAGCCATAAAGGTTCATGGATGGTGGGCCCAAGGAACCCCAGTCCTACACTGGTTGCAATTCCTGGCCTTGCTTTATGAAGGCTTGTACCGGTATATCCCCCACTGTGTGTTCATGTTCAACTATACTAACATTACCCATATTTTTGTTCTAAAATGGGCAATACTAAATTGACAAACTTTATGAAGTAACGTTTTGTGATGTATTCTATGCACAAAGGTCAACATCAGGACGTCATTGAACTGTAAAAACACCAGACTATCAGTGTCCAACTGACTCGCCAAAGTACCAGAAGATCCTCCCGTGGGTTCAGGCTCTACCATAGCACTGGACCCCAGAGTTCCAGCAGACAACCCTCTAAAGCCATAAAGGTTGATGGATGGTGGACCCAAGGAACCCCAGTCCAACATAGGTCGCAATTCTTGGCCTTGTGTCAGGAATTTGCTAATTTATCAAGGCTTGTACTGGTGTATCCCCTTTTGTGTTTATGTCCAACTATACTAACATTACCAATAGGCCTGTTCCAAAATGGGCAATATAAAATTGACAAACTTTGTTAAATAACTTTTTGTGATGTATTGTATGCACAAAGGGCAGCATCAAGACGTCATTGAACTGTAAAAACGCCAGACTATCAGTGTCCAACTGACCCAACAAAGTACCAGAAGATCCTCCTATGGGCCGAGGATCTAACATAGTACTGGACCCCATAGTTCCAGCAGAAAACCCTCTAAAGCCATAAAGGTTGATGGATGGTAGACCCAAGGAACCCCAGTCCAAAACTGGTCGTGAATCCTGGCCTTGTGTCAGGAATTTGCAACTTTATCAAGGCTTGTACTGGTGTATCCGCTTTGTGTTTGTCCAATTATGAAAACATTACCCACAGTCCTGTTCCAAAATGAGCAATTCAAAATTGACAAACTTTATTAAGTTACTTTTTGTCATCTATTGTATCCACAAAAGAGAACATCAGGACATCGTTGTACTGTAAAAACACCCCGCGGGCAGCGGGATGAGGAATTATTTCATTAATGGAGACCTTCTATACACACAACTGCATCATTTTCCATCCTATAAAAAACGGCTTTTTAAACATTTGTTTTATATGAAGGGAATGTAGCAACGAAATAAAATAAATACCGTCTTGGGTTACCTCAGAATTACACCCTAAAATTACCTTTTATTACCTGATTAAAAGTTGCAAGGCCAAATCTGCCGTCTAGCTGGACATTATTCAACGTATTATCTGAGGGACTATCACATTCTATAAAACACATTTCTCAGAAATCACCACTGGCTTACATTAAAATCCATATGCTCCTGAAACACTTCAGCCGGGGCGGTGGAGGAATGCCGCCCGTGCGTGATTCATTTGTCCAACTTTATTCGAACTTTATTTAAAAGTTACGTGTTTTTAAATCTGTCACTTTATTTTGGTAATATTGAAATTTTTTTTTTTATCGTAAAGTTTCATTGTTGAAAGATTATCTTATTGTTTAGTTTAAACCAACAACAGCCCTCACCGGGGAGACCTCGCTTTTTTTTCTTCTTCTTAACGAAAAAGGTTGATGTTTAACATCTGGAAAAATCTGTCCAGACCTGACCCAGGGTGAAAATACACTTTATACGGCTGATGATGGTAACTTTATTATTACAACTCAACTGTCTCCTTTTTCAGACTGCTGTTCCATTGAATCCAGACGGATGTCTAAACACCTATGTTGACTCGTTTTTCGGTTATTTCCAATATTAAGACTATATTTGCCTTAAAAGGAAATTTTCCCCAATAGTTTATCCATAGACATGTAATGTGGTGAGGTGTTGGATTTAGAGCTTAAGAGCAGTGGGAACATCCAGACTTACATATTGATATTTTATCCTGAGAAGGTTCCAAAAACTTGGTGCTCCCACCAATCAACTGTAGGGAAGTAAGCAAGTACTGATGCCTACTATTAGTGATTTTGATGTCACATTAACCACCATGTAGTCCTCTCCTACAGATGAATGAAATTGAGCTGCAGTACCAGGCACCGAGAAGCAATGAACAGCAGAGCATGTGGTCCACAGTATAGATTAGGAGTTGGACCCTTCCAGATCGGATACTGATAACCAGAGTGACTTGTAGCTGCTAAGTCCCACTTCAAAAATCTGTTCCAGGCCTCAACCACAATGTTGTTTTTATAATACTGTACACTTTGTATAAGGAGGAGAAACCTTATCGGTAGCCTAAGGCTCCTGGGTCCCAGGGGTGGATTAAGACTGACGTGGGCCCTGGGTTGTATGACATTATAGTCCCCATAAATTAGGAATTCACTTCCTCCCTGGTTACTAGAATCAAGCTTCTTGGGGAATGGATGATGTGTCCCTTCTGCCTCCTTGAAATCTTGGGTTAAAGGGACCTTTGGAGGACCTTCAAAATTCCTGGAATGGCTCTTGTGTACATGTGTATTGAGAGCAGAAACAGATCTACAAGGATTTCATGCGTGAAGGTCCTTCTCAGTGTAAAATTTGCTGGGTGTTTTGGGTGGCCTTAGGGCCCCCCCATAGAAGTCTTGGGCCCTGGGCTACCGGCCAAACCACCTATATTATAATCCACTACTTCTAGGTCTATACAGTTGCTAAGATGCCCCTGGATAGAGAGTTTACCAAAAACCTAAGCTGAAGCAATCTTTTAGGCTTTCGTGGGTTCCACAAATCAATGACTAAACTGAGGCATGCAACCGTAAAAGATTTATTGATATGTTTTCAAAATGTGTTTTCACTTCCCAAAGAAACTCCCCTTTTTTGCTTGTTTTTACTTATTACATTACAAATATGGTCATATTAAACAGATTCTGTGAGAAAGGAAAAAATCTGAAATGTATTTGAGGTAGAAGAACTGCACAATCCAGTTGAGTGAATTGATATGTTTGAGTGTGGCTTACTTGTGGCTTACTTGTATATGTAGTTAACCTATTTTACAGATTCCTTTTGAAATGTTTTTTTTTTTTTTTTTTTTTTTGCACCAAAATCAAACTCCACCATGAAATTCTACCAGATGAATATACCCATATTTTACTATGAACTTGAGGTACTGTAGAGTTACAGATACCTGAATAACAAGGATACCCAACATCAAAGGTGTATTCTTGACCTTTAGGTTAATTACATAAAGAAGAGATTGACTCCACCACTGAATCTAAATCTTCTGTCCTTTATCTCCTCTTTATGGATGGTCATTCTGTTCCAGAATTTGATCTCGAAATAAAACTGTGGATACCTGAAGAGGAGGAAAGCTCAATTCTTATACAGGCAGTTCCCTGGTTACGTACAAGATAGGTTCTTAAGTTGAATTTGTATGTAAGTCGGAACTGTATATTTTATAATGGTAGCTCCAGACAAAAACATTTTTTGTCCCATTGACACTTGGATTTTCAAAATTTTTGGATGTAACGGGACCAGAGATTACCAAAAAAAGCTTCATTACAGACACCTTACAGCTGATCATTGTAGCCTGGGATGAAAGAAAAGTCGTGTGCCCTTAAGTAGGGGACCGCCTGTACTAGTTTTTTTTTTTTTAGTTTTTTTTCATTTTTCTGACCCTCTCTTATTATGGACTTCATGTATATGGACTTGGATTTTTGGATTTAGATCTGTAGCCAAGAACCTTTCTGGATTTTAGTATCTCACATACAGTACATAATGCAAGCATCAGAATGGTGCATGTCCTCGGAGAGGAACTCGCCCAGAAGATAGGTCTAAATCTGTTCCTTGTTAATTGTTTCACGACTATCTTTGGGAATACTACACCATGGGGAACAATTGTTTTCAGCTTTTTTAGCTACAACAAAGAGGAGAGCAAGTCAGTTACTCTATTTTGTATCAATCTCCAAACACACTATAAAATACTTATATTGGATGCCTGTCAAGAGGAGACGTTGACCACCAGAGTTGAGTTATGGAAACTAATACTGCAATTAAATATCATAACTGAACAAAGACACAGAAAAGAGAAACAATAAGATGAATATCTGATCCTATCTACTATCGGGAGAACAATCCCAGCTATTCCTGATGTTTAGACTCCGTGGCTGAGCTGCTATTAATACAAATATCCAGAACATTCCGACATAAAGTAACATCTGATGCCTATCTTTTGTTTGGAGATTAAGGAGAGATCATAGTTCTTCTGACTCCACTCATGAACCAGGTGATGAGATTTTGTAAAATGATCAGCTCTTAAGGGATTATTATCATGCAGTGGATTTTATATTTTGGTGGTGGTAAACACAACTGTAGACCTCACTGTTTCAACCTGGTTGGGTCTCTTCGGAACAGTGTAGGGAATTGGTTTAGTTGAGTGAGAGGCTTTCGACTAGGGTCGGGAAGTAAGAGTTCTCCTTGCAAGTTAGGACTGCAAGGCCAGCCTTGGAAACTCAATGACTACAAGATAGCCTTCATTGGCAAAATCTACATAAGGAGAACTCTTACTTCCCAATTCTAAAAGCCTCTCACTCAGCCAAACCTTTTACCTACACTGTACTGAAGAGACACAACCATGTTGAAACAGCGCTGTCTACCATTGGGAATCTGTTTCTTCTTGAATAGATATACTGGTTTGGCTTTAATTCCACATCATGTCATTAGGCTTCCTGAAAGTCAGTCTTGATGGTAAAGGAGACTGCCTTACAAGGTAGCTAAGAGGCAATGTTTTACTTGTCCCATTAAGCCAAACGTATTTGCATATTTCCCAGAATACCCCAGTGGAGCATCAATGGTTATAAATCTCCACACACCTACAAGGAAACCTTAATTGACAAACTCTCTTTAAAGAAAAGGCTCTTACTTCCCGACTACAGACAGGGTATTCAGACAGACCCAAAATATATGTTGAACCTTGGACGAGTGAGTTTCCTGTCTACCCAGGTGTCAGACATGTTTAATAGGCTCTCAATGGGCTTGGGAGATCTTCTACATCGACAAAATGAATCATATTTTAACAGATTTCATTGAGTTTCCATGGCCGGCCATATAGAACCTTTTAGGATTGTTGGGGTCATAGCGCCCAAACCTTCCTGGAATTCCGCATTTTATACATGTTTCTCAGCGGTTGCCCCTGCGACTCATGTCTCAGATTACGGGCGCACCCGTGTGCCTCCATGTGCCCCCCCCACGCAGGCTGCAGTCTGACTCTCCTCTCCGTGCTCCAGCGGCATCTCCCATGGCTCGGCACGCGCGCCGGCTTTATAAAATTTATAGGGCCAGCGCACCGCTAATTGGTGCTGGCCACCTGGTACCTAGGCAGCGTCTTCCCTTATGCCCTGCCGGATCTTTGTGCCTTGTGCCTCTGAGAAAGCTATGTTCCCGATGCCTTGTGCTCGTGCTCTGAATTCCCTGACTACGTTCCTTTGCCTGCCCTGACTTTCCACTACGTCCCCGACTCTGATCTTGGGCTACTTGTCCTGACTCACCTTGGTCTGGGTCCCTGTTCCTGCAGTGCAGTGCAGCCCATAGGCTCTCTAGTGATTGCTAACACTTCTACCAGAGCCAGGTGGTCAATGGCCACAACCCTGGAAAAGGTATCCACCTCTAAATAACAGCACCACCTTTCTCCATGTGTTATATCAGGAACAATCGTGGTCCTGGATATTCAAAAATAGCATTGAAAGTAAATAAGTTGCAATACCATAAATAGCCAGTGGTCCAGAGTGGCGCTGTTTCAGATGCCTTCTAATTCTAGAGAAGTATTGCAGTATCATCACAGCCATAGGGATGCAATCCTCCATACACAATGTAACAACGTAATTCCAAGCTTTCGAGACCTGGCATCACGTAAGGTAAATATATACTAAAGCTTCGGCCATTATTAAGGGTAATAATACACAAAGCATTTCTAACCACACTGAGTAATCCAGAAAAACATACACAACACTCATCATAATCATCGTCATCATCATCCACCCGAAAAGGTCAAACCTAATTAGAGATAATATCGTTACAAGTTCCATTGTATCAGCTGTTTAATATTACGTTTTGTTGTGTAGACTCGGTTAATTGGACGACAAAAAAAGGCAAAACATATTTCTCCTCTTTCTTAAAAAGTGTAGGAAAGCTATTAGGAGGTAGATCAACTTTTAATTAGTGTTAATGAGGAGGGCAGTCACAGGAAAAGCAATAATTGCCTCCATAATTTCCTGGATAATGGGAGCTCTATAATCAGATACATTTTACAACTGTCATCTCGCTCTGTAATACTAGATCGGGTGAAAATTAGACGTTCGAGAGTCTGTTGTTTTGGAAAGTACAGAGCCTGCATGCAAAATCACAATTGTAATTCATCTCGTAACGACAGATTGCGCTCTCTCGCACAGGCACGGGTATATGTGGGCATTTTTGGGATCTTGGTTGGGGATTTGGTAAGAAATCGTGGCTATATAGAGTATTGTGCGAAAGTTTTAGGCAGGTGTAGAAAAAAAAATGCTACATAGTAAGAGCTCCTTCAAAAATAGAAGAAGTATTACGTTTTTTTTAGCTCCAATTAAAGGGTTTTCCTGGAGAGTAGGAAAAAAAATAAGTAATTTGACCGGTGGTGAAGTGCCCCAAAAACTCTGCAGTTTGAGGTTGGGTTAAAAAACCCAAACTGTTAACTTTCCAAGAGATGGGTCCACTTAGTCCAATTAGACCTCTGACACCCAAGTGGTGTTTCAATGTAGTCAGTGACGTCCTTAACCCCTATCTGACCAGTCCTTAAAAGGCTTTACTGACCAGAGCATTTTTAACAAAGTTTCATAAAGCATACTTTTTTTTTTTTTTTTTTTTTGTGCAATACCGTAAAATGTTTTTTTACAGTGTAGAGGAGGATTTTTTTAAAATTTTTAATTGGAATATAAATGTTCATTTTTACATTTTTATTTACATGTAATTTGTGTTTTAACTTTATATATGCCCCATGAGGTCATGGGGAACATTTCCACATATTTTTTTTTTAATTGATTTATTTATTTTTTTTACTTTCTGGTTTTCCCTTTGTAACTGGGGCATCTATAAGAGCCCCAGTTACAGGGGGAGACGACCCACTCTGGGGAGAGATGTCTCATCCAACCCAACAACCCTGATTAACCCCTGCAGGCCGGGCGATGACGTAACTAATGTAGAGCTGGTGGCAGTGCCGGCTCTTCTTTTCCCTGCATTGCTTCGGCGCAAGACTATGAGGATCTCTGATAGTCAGAGAACCGGTGCTGCTCCGTCGATAAGCGTGGGAGCAGAAGAAAACTGCAGCGACATCAAAAGACGTTCCTGCAGATTTGGGACCGCCACCCACTGACGTGTTTCATAAATGGGCGGTCGGTTTTGAGATAAGGTTACGTGGTTTGGTGCCCCAAATGGCCCTGAGAGATTCCCTTTATTGGATTGGCCTACCACACCATTCAGAATTAGAGAATTTCTTACAGTAGTTACTTTAATTTTTCAAGGTTGGGGAACAGTGCAGTCTGTACTATGTGCAGTGCCCTGTGTAGTGTGCTGGGGCGCCAGATAAAGAATTTCTGGTGTCCGTTCTTCATGAATCTGGGGCTCCCGGCACTGCTCCGACAGTAGACACAACTTTTTTTGATGTAGCATGGACCCTTCTTAAATACCTGCACAAGCAGTTTGCACTGGAAAGAACGTGCAAAGTTTGACAGAAAACTGGCGCACGGCCCTTAGTAAATGTGCCCCATAGACTGTAGTCTATGAGTGCGTGTGAAAAACAGATTCCATATGGAAGCAACATGGTTGTACAAAAAGACATTTTGTAAAGCCGAGTAGCACTCCCATGGGGCATGCGATAATGTGCACAAGAAGGTTAACCTCTTTGACACGTTTCGGACGGTAAATATCATAAGGACGGTTAAGGACAAGCTTTACCTTTACCATTTTTGACCCAAGATGAAATAAATATTACAAATTTTTATCTTCTTCTCTCCATTTAGATCACCTAGAATAGTGCCATGCTTCTCTTACTACCTTGCGCCTGACCCTCATGTCTGATGTCCATTGCTGTGTTCGGTTGAAAATCTGGTGAGCTGTGTTTACCATGTTTTGTGGTGGCATCAGACTGTTGTCTGGGATTTTTTGCTTTGAAGAGGTTTTCCCATAGGGCAGTAGTGGCGAACCTATGGCACGGGTGCCAGAGGTGGCACTCTGAGCTCTCTCAGAGGGCACTCGGGCTATTCCCCAAGCACAGAATTCACCAGACAGGAATTGAGGGATCCTCCTGCAAGCCCAGGTAGCCAATGACATTAAGCATCTGGGTCTATCTGAGTTTGCAAGAAGAAAAGGTGTGGACATGGTCAGATTATCATTGGAGCCATTGAAGTTCCTGCTCTTGGCCCAACAATTCTTCCTGTTTATTGGGTTGTCAAGGGAAGCTCCAATGACAATTTGAATTTTCCCACTTTCTATCATCGATATTGGTGTCCTCAGGACCCTTGAAAGCTGTGGTATAGCATTTTCATGTAGTATAGATTTTCATAATTTAATGCAAGAATTGCTGTGTTGGCACTTTGTAATAAATAAGTGGGTCTGGTTTGCATTTTGGGCACTCGGTCTCTAAAAGGTTCTCCATAGGACTTCTAATTCCAGTGCCGTCACAGTCGTCTATTATCCAGCACTCCAAGTAGGCCCGAAGTTTCAAATTTACAGGAATTTATATATAGTGAATGGTGCCTAGTGTTGAGTGGATTGGAAATTCAACCCCTCTCCCCCCTCCGTTACCAAATGCAATCAGGGCTGACACCAATCGTGAGCATTGGCTCTTCAAGTGCGTTTACGTTTTCTGCAGCCATCCCCCCGGCACTAACTTCCCAACATCCTCAGGATAGACAACCCTTTCCAATATGGCAGCGTGATACTTTAAATTAAAATTCTGCTGCCGATTTTTGCCTGCCGCATTTAAACAGTTACCCAAACCTGGACCCGTAAAACTTTTTTAAATTGGGGTGTGACCAAACCTGAATTTCAATGGGTCTGCTCATCACTAATGGATATCTCCATTGTCACCATGGCTCACTGTGGCCAGTGATTGGCCAAAGTGAGTCCAATCACTCCCAATACTAACTAGTCTACTTCCTGTTTAATATTTTGTTTATCAGAACAACTGATGGGGGTGCCGGGAGTTGGACCCCCACCAATCTGATATTGAAGATCTATATCGATAGGTCTATCTGCAAAACTCTAACTACATGCGAACATTCAGGTCTGAAGAACATTGCCCATAAAGTCCTATCCTTAAAATCATCCTCCGTACCAGCAGAAGAAGCCATTGTAATACGAGAATAAAGTTCTACAATCTGTTACATTCAATGACAAGTTATTTGTCAACAGACCCTTCAACACATAAAGTAAAGTAGTTGTTCTGAGCAAAAGTGAGAAAAGTTCTTCCAGAACTCGATTCTTCATAATTAAGTCAAAACAACATCTGCCGAGATAATGTGTCGAACACAATTTTTTTTTTCCCTATATGTTGCAATTCTGCAAGTTCCCGAAATTATGTTTTTTTTTCTCCTAAACAAAAAAAATACTAGATACATATTTGGCAAGAACACGAAGCTTCCTTTAATTAATTTACCCAGCAGAACCTCCGTCTCCTTTGCCATTTAGTATGAATGTATATTTCTTAATTACTAAAGTGTTATTTGCTAATAAGGGAAATGAATGTTTTTCTCCCACTGAGTGCAATGAACTTTAATCAGCAACTTGACTTACAGATTTTTTTTTTCCCTTTTACAATGGCTTCAAATCTTCTTGAAAAAATTAGGCTCAGCTGTTTATTATTAAGTTTAAATTAAATTCAAATCATATAGATTATTTTTTTTAATGATTTTAACATCTATCAATAATAATTGAATTAATTACCTTATATCTTTATATTTCAACTAAGAACAAATAAATTTAAACCGAAGTTCATATTTTTTTTGGGGGGGGGGTTAACTTTTTTTTTTTTTTTAACCCAATGTTTTGGGTTTTTTTATATACAGGCAGTCCCCGGGTTACATACAAGATAGGGTCTGGAGGTTTGTTCTTAAGTTGAATTTGTATGTAAGTCGAAACTGTATATTTTATAATTGAAGTTCTAGACAATTTTTTTTCTTTTGTCCCAGTGACAATTGGAGTTTCAAAATTTTTGCTTTAATTGGAGCAAGGATTATGAATAAAGCTTCATTACAGACACCTTACAGCTGATCATTGCAGCCTGGGACTATAGTAACATCCAGAGAGGTCACAGTGGGCAGAGGGGTCCGTCTGCAACTATGGGTTGTCTGTAAATCGGGTGTCCTTAAGTAGGGGACCGCCTGTATATTCTTATTATTCAAACCAAATAATTAATTTCATTTAAACCCACTATGACTAAAATCCATTCCTTTTTTTTTTTTAACTTGCGTGTAAAAAAAAATTCTGTATATTTTATACAAATTTTTTTTTATTGTTAAATCTGCAAGAAAATTGAGCACAAGTTCATCCCCTGACTTCAATGAGTCCTATATATATTTTTTTTTTACACTTTTTTTAAAATGATTGGAACTCATTTCCCGTTAAATAAATTAGGAATCTACGTCGAAGATATTTTTTTTTTTTTTTTTTTTTAGAAAAACGTATCATTTATTTTTTACACTTTAAAATACATATAAATATATATTCATACATATATAATATATATGTGTGTGTGTATATAATATATATATAATCTGTCAAATACATCAATAAAACGCGCTAAATGTTTTTGTCATGTCAAATATTTTTTTTATTTATTCTATTTGTAATTTTTTTTCTTTATTACATTTTATTTATGACTTGATATGTTATGATTGAAAGAAATACTACATGATATTATGTATCGAATAAATCACAGACTATTGTGATTTTTTTTATTTTTTTTATTTTCAGCAATCTAAAAAAGGTTAAAAAAAAATTCTGAACCAGGTTTTCTTTCCTCTAAATCACATTGTAAGTCTTTGTGTGAGCCTATGTTTAATTGTGCAGCAAGCATCTCTCCCCCCCAGCGCAATCTATTGTCATATAACTTTGATCTTGACAAACAAGCTCTCTGAATACATTTATTAAAAAAAAAATGCTATAGAAAGTATAATTTTATTGTATCACATTGTAAACCTTGTTCTAAACTTGATTGAACGGTGAACAATGCAGAAAGGCATTTGATTGACTGCCACACAAGGCATTAATTCCATTGAAATGTCCAACCAAACTTTAAAATAACTCATTGTTCCCACATTTTTTTTACATTATTTTTTTTAAGCAATTCATTTTTTCGCGTCTTAAACACATGCACAACTCCTGAGTATCTGTATAAACCCCTAAAAGCTCCGGAAATAAAGTATAGTCTTTTCACATTGACGGTGGGCTGTGTACCTTATACAATGTGCAGAAAATGAGTACATTTCCTATTATATGAAGAAAAAAAAAAATTCCAAAAGGGAAAATTGCACAGTGGAGGATTATTTGTTAAAACTTTTGCTCCAGCTGCAAAAATTACTACAATTTTGATTGTATATCTAAACTCTACGGGCGCAATGGAAATTGTACAGACTTTCCCCTCGGTGAGTTTGTCAGGTGAGCGGTAAAAAAATATTGTGCTCTGTCAAACGAAGTTGGTTTAATGCATGTTATTACGGACAGCTGGCACTCTACTTGATAAAGGGTAGTAAGAAATCAGGAACATTTTTTGACACGCGAGAAAAAGCCGTAATCAGCGGCGAGAGTATGAATGTAGGAGACGGGTTGCGATGAGAAAGTGGCTGGACGAAGCGAGAACATAGGTGGCAAGAGTGTCGGACTGGGTTTCCTTAGCCCTACCAGAGAAAATCAATCTGGGGGCCCATTCCTTATTATCCCCCGGGAAATATACTCAAGCAGCCTTTAAATTGTGTTGTTTTCTGATGGACCTCTGGGGTTCAGTATTGGGTTGAGCCAGGGCCCACCGGAGGATCCTCTGGTACTCTGGTGGGGCAGTCCGACACTGGGTGGCGATGGTAATGTGAGATCATTAGAAATAAGTGACATCACTGAACTTGATGAGGTCACATGTACTTAGTCACTTAAAGGAATGCTACAGACCTTGGGTGTGGAGTTGAGAAGACCCGTTTTATTTCGAGATTCGGCTGCGTGACTTGGACGTATTGTCGGATTGGCAGGAACAGCCAACTTAGTAAGGGGCGTCAATTTGCCATTAGCCATGGCCATGATTGGCCTTGGTTGTCCTTGGTGGTATGTATAGGTTTCAGGACTGGATCCCAGTGAAGAGCAATAACTTTCTGCTCTGCTGCTCTACAACCATCTCACAAGCCACACGTTGGCGGCCTGTGAGATGTGGTGAGGTGGTGCAGGCAGCGTCTAATGATGCATCCGACCTGTGCTGTTTGCTGTGAGGCCTAGAGCTGCATCTTACTCTGCTCCAGCAGATTTACTTACCCGGTCCATTCACGATCTAGCGGCGTGTTCTCTGCGGTGGATTCGGGTCCGGCCGGGATTCACTAAGGCAGTTCCTCCAACGTCCACCATTTTTTTAAAAAAAAATGCGGCGGTTTTTCCGAATCAGTCTGGGTTTTTTTTACGGCCACGCCACCCGATTTCCGTTGAGTGCATGCCGACGCCGATACGACACAATCCGATCGCGTGCGCCAAAATCCCGGGGCAATACAGGGAAAATCGGCGCAAAACTGAAAAATTCGCTTAACCCGCCGGAAAAACGCGAATCGGGCCCTTAGTAAATGACCCCCAGTGACTACTTTGTGGAAGGAGACCCTGTGACTTATCTACTATATGGGGGGCACTGAGACTTAAAGGGGTTATCCGGGTTTAAAAATTTTTTTGTGGCCAGGCTGGGGAGGGATAGTTAAACATAATAAACATGGACTTACCACCTCCGGCGCCGCCGATGTCCCGCGCCGCGGTCACTTCGATCCGTGCCCCTGTAAACAAACAGGGGCACGGAAGCCGCGCACAGGGAGCTTCCGGTCCGCGTTGTGGACGGCTCCTCCCAATCTCTCAGCGTTGTAAGCGCTGGGAGATGGTGCGCATGGGAGCTTCCGGCCGGAAGCTACCTGTGCGCCCTTGTACTGAAACCGGCGCACGGAGAAGATGGGCCGCGGCGCGGGACATCGGCAGCACCGGAGGAGGTAAGTACATGTTTATTATGTTTAAATAGCCCTCCCCAGCCCGGCCATAAACATTTTTTTAAACCCGGATAACCCCTTTAACTGTTATATGGAGGGCTATGACTTGGCTACTGTGGGGCACCTGTGGTTTGGCTACTGTAGGGGGCACTGTTACTATTCGCTTCTAAGGGGGACACTGACTATTGTCTACTGTGGGGCACTATGACTATTGACTACAATTTATTGTCTATATTGGCTACTTTGGGGGCATCATGACCATATTTGCTACTATATGGTATTAAACTGTCCATTATATTTACTACTGTGGGGGCAATGTCACTTTGTTGGCTACTGTTGTGGCACTATGATGACTACTTTTGGGGGGCACTTTTACTATATTGGATACCATGGTGGCACTGTGAATTTTACTGGCTACCATCGGGGCATCATGCATTATATATTCACAGTATATATATTGTGATGGCATTGTTACTATATTGGCTACTGTGAGGGCACTGTGACTATATTGGCTACAGTGGCGGCACCGGTACTATGTTGGATACTGTGAGGGCACTGTGATTATATTGGATGACAGGGGGGTACCATTTCTATATTGGCTGCTATGGGGGCACAGCAAATATATTGGTTGTTGTGGGGACACTGCTACTATTTTGGCTACTGTACAGGCATAATAGTAATAGTAGCCTACTACATAAAACTTTACCAGTACCAATCTTATGACATTTTATACTCATTCAAGAGAATGTCAGCAGATTTGTAGTAAATGGGTGAGGCCACTGCACAGAGGATGGAGTGGTCAGCTTTTGGCTCTGTACACCATGCCTTCCAATAGTCCGGAATTCATCAGGACTGTCCTGGACATTCTAGTAACGTATTTAGTAACCTTGGTTTAGTTATCTTTGTTCTTGCACCTAATCTATGTAGTAAGCTTGATTCTGGTGCTAGATCTATGAGATAAATTTGTTCTGGCAAAATCCCTGTGTAGTAATCTTGGCTCTGGTAAGATATTTATGAGATAGTTTTGGTTCTGGACCTGTATCTATGTAGTCATTTTGGTGCTGGTCTTTTATACTATAGTAATCATGTTTCTATGTAGTAATCTTTTTCTGGTAAGTTGCAAACTTGGTTTCTCTTCTGTATCTATGTAGTAAGATTAGTTTTGGTTCTGTCCCTATGTAAAGGAAAACTACCATAAAGATTAACAAAAAATAAACTAAACATGCTCCCCTCCGCTCCTCTTCATCCCAATTATGGCTGTCTTCTTCTTTCATCTTGACATGCCGGGATCCCCTACAAAAAAGACTTATAATTCGCAGGACGGAGCATGGGGAAAAGATGTCCAGCACTCAGGGCTGCTAATTATTCACACCTCCTGCGTGATAAATACCTACCTCTCCCATGCTGGGAGGGCACAATCTCTTTACAGCCCAAGGCTAGTTATAGTCTTTAACTTACACGAACACTACACACTCCTCAACATAAGAGACAGAAGCTGACTATCCCATTCTGTGTGCAGTGGCCGCATCCATTTACTACAACTAAGCTGCCTTTATCTTGAATGAGTACAAAATGGATCTTGTGGTGGCCAAGACTGTAACCAATACTGGACCCCAGAAGGAAGATTATGACAAAATAAGAGGCTACCGAGGTTTGAGGGAGGATGAACCCAAGGACTCTGACACAGATCTGCAGTAAAACCTCATACAACCTTGTAGAACATCTTGACCTTCGAATACGGACAAGTTTGGCCAAGGACTAGGATCCGTCCTAATGAAGCCGAGAAGTCACCAGGTCATCTATGTTGGAATATACAATCTTGACTGACTGCTAATTCTTTCAAGTCAATAAAAAGTTCTTTTTTTGTCAGTACAAGTATCTTCTACTGATCACAGATCGTCTCTTCCCATTGGAAATATTAGGAATCCAGTTTTAAAACAGTTACATAATGATTAAAGTATATTTATATAGTGTGTAAAAATTAATCAAGTACCAAAATGACGAGCTTCATTCATAAGACTTAATGGTCATGTAATAGGAGATTTTATTCTGCAGTTAAAGTTCATAAGTGCCGGCTTTGTGTGTTGATGGGTATTATACTCCGACTTTAATTACACACCTTTTTGCACACAAAAAGAAATGGATTTTTGCAGTTTTTGACAATAATTAAAGAAAGGGTTTTTAAGGGGGATATTAACTTTCTCATAATCAGTTCCAGAGGTCCTCAGTGCTGAGTGATCTCCATAGATAAGCAAAGATAAATGAGACATACGGAGAGCCGGCACAATCTCTGCAGGCTGTGACAAAGTACAGTATGAGAGTGTTCTGGATGTCTCACTATGGGGGATTCATCAACGTATAATACAGTACAGTACACCACCCAGCACTCGCCGGATATATTAGGAGGCTCCGACTTCCAGTGTAAGGTGGAAATGGGCACAATTTCTGTCCATATGCCAGGAACTGCATTTATTTTAGAGTTTCTACGCCTGATTTCAGGGATACAAGCTCCGACAATTACCCCCTATGTAAATTGTACTGGATGATAGATGGAAAATAGATGGATAAAGGGCTAGGTACAATCTCTGTCTGAAATTAAAAAAAACATAGGGGGCATTTATCATGGCTTGTACATCTGAATACTGGTTTACAAGCAGTGACTTAGTTGCAATTCCTGGCGGAGAGACATGAATTGTGACTAATTCCCCCTCTAAACCACTGGGGAGAGAAGGGGGAGTTGCTGGGCCATGGAGTAGGCCAGGTTGGAGCAGGGACGATGAGTACCTATGTACTACTTATAGAATTGTCCAGCAGTAGAGATGAGCGGACTCAACTTTCGGTTTGGGGTTCTGCTTCAACCACGGAACCCAAACATATTTCCGGATTGGCTGCCGAAAAACCAATTTATGACCCTAGCAACTATTCATGGCTATGATTGGCCAGCACAGCCGGCTGCATGTTTTATCAAGAGTTTGGAGCCTCTAGATAAGTCCAGCATGTGATCGGAGGGCAGGTTCAAATAATACGATGGCATGCGATTTGGCAGCGCATGCTACATCCCCCTAATAATTCAGAACTTTAGTTGTGCGTCTCTTTTCTCGGAAGTTTGCAAAGGGGACCTTCACCACTTTGGGAAGAGAGGTATGGCAACATGGGTAGAATGACTGGGACCATGGCTCCTGCCAGATTACTAAACTTTTACATCGATTTTCTGATGCAAAAGAAGACTGAAAGCACATCAGCACAAGATTGTCCAAGAAAAATGTTTCAGTTGGTAGGTTGATCCTACTGAAATCAAATGATTTTCGTGAAATGTGTTTAGAGGGGAGTTTAAGTGTACGCCATATTAACTTGTTAGAGCTGGTGGAGACAAATATTGCAGAGGATTGGAAGGACACCTCATAATGAAGCACCTTACTCTTACTCTTCGTAGAAAATCTTTCAAAAATAATCCTAAAATTGATTAGAAACAGAAATTACCAGATCAGACGGTAGAAAGAATAGTGGTGGGGTCCAAGTATGCAAAATACCCCATTACAGAGTAGGTTGCACTTATGGATTGTCTATATCACAATGTTAGTGGCATTCAGCTATAAAGGAAATCTTGGAGGAGCTTTCTGAGTAGAGCACGTCATTATTTTAATTAGTTAAAAGCCGCTGACTGATGCTCCTCCCACATGTCCTATTGAGTTGGAGGTCGGACACAACCTCCTAAACGTTACATGTGGGGAGTAACATGGAGGCAGTAACATGCGAAGAAGAATAATCTTTTGTCGATTGCCCTTCTACACCTCATTATATATCTTCAAACAAGTGGAATAAAGGAAAAGAAAAACTGGCCTATCTATTTTGTTTCCAAACTCTTCGTCTCGCCTATCCAGACATTCCATCCAGGGTGGAAACACTTTGTACGTGGAATATCCTGCATGAGTGCAAAATAATAAAAAGCATGTGTATATTAAAACCGGATCAACTTAATGGGGAAGACGCATTGGGTTACATTAATATTCTATTACAGCAAAAACCTCATATTTAATAAATTTTCTCAATTTTATTTTCTTTTTTTTTTCTCGTAACACTTAACTCTATTTTTGTAAGTTAAATGCCAATCCAAAGAACCAGCACTTACGAGGCTTGATTTATGTTAAGAAAATATCTTCCACTGTTATTTCACATATATACATTTTACACAGCAGGCAGAAAATTCAGCTTTTTTCCTGACAAAAATAAGAGATATTATTCTTATGTAGGAAAAAAAAAAGCTTTCTAAACAATGTTCTAGCACAGAGATGCAAGAAAAATATTCTGGACGCTATTTACACTACAAGCCGGGGGTCTGACAACGGGGCAGTTAATACAACCCCTCCATCAACAGTCATCAATTTCGGATCATAAAATTATATGGGTGGTGTTAAAATACGGTTGAGAAAACTCATTTGAGAATTAGAAAAAATAATAATTTGGCTTTATATCTTAATTTTTTGGCCGATGCAAAAAGTTCAAAAACTTGTATGTCGTTGAGGAGCTAAGCAACTGTAGGGAGTGGAGTGTAGAAAGGAAGATCTACATAAAGGATAGGCTCTACATCTGCATATTAAGAAACTTAAAATTGGCCCTCCAGTCCAAAGTAGAAATTTGGCTCTATATAGATATACACTGCCACCAGTGTATGATAGCTCTACCGCACCACCGCACCCAACAGATCTATCGGGAGGCTCTGGCCACAGGGGTAGCGCTGCTGGGTAGTTCTACACAAGTTTGGCCCGGTGTAGAATTGCCTCCACCGGTTCTTGCCTACTCCAGCACCGGGCACGTTCCCATTCACACCCTCTGTCTTCCAGCATCTATCCAGTATGCAGCGTCTCGAAATTTAAGGAGGAGCGTCTTCTAAAATCATGGAAGCCATTTTATTACATACAAGCACAAATGGAGGGGGCAGTTTTAAAAAGGAGGTCACCACATATGGTCACTCTACATTTTGTGTAATATTGGCCTTTTTTAAGGCTGCCAAGGTCCTGTATGGCAATCATGGCTGCTGGATTACTCACAGTCACCAATGTTATCTATGTCCACTGCCTTCTTCACAGCTCAACTCTAGGGGATGCAGGTTGATGTTTCCAGTTACCCCTCTTTTTTCCAGAAGCAATTACCGTTCTTCTGAAGGTGTTCCTATTTGCTATCTAAGCTTAGATGTGAAGAAAAAAATGGACAAATGGCACAAGATGCCACATGTCATGATAGAGGTAGTGATTTGGTCACCAAGCATCCCATATGGGATTGAGAACAAAAGTCAAGAAGATCATATTTGGTTACAAAGTGGGTCCAGCTGAGTGGGGCACATTTACTTGCCCGTCTGGAGGAGTTCACAGTGTATTGTCCAACGATCATGCACTCTGCCGCTATTCACTAAGATCGTGCGCCCGATATCCTGCATGTGTCGCTTCCCTGCTCAGGTCCGACAGAGTTCACCTTCTTCTTCCTGGTGCATGTAAGTGCTTGATCCTGTGACCCAATTCGAATCGATCCTGCGCTCAGTCCGAATCAGTTGGATCGTCCGACGGCACTACCCCCCGATTTCTGTTGCATGAAAGCCAGCGCAGCTGCGCCAAAATTCGATTGCGTGCGACACAATCCCCTGTTAAATACCTGTCACAGCCGTTCAAAACCCGAAAACGTCGGAAAGTCTGACGAAAGTGCATCCGCGAACCCTTAGGCCCGTTCCAATCTCAACGCATGCTGCCGGGAACGCACGGCCTGAACGCTGCACCGCGGGAGTGAACTCCGCATGTCAGTTCACTCCCGCGGTGCAGCATTCGGGCCGTGCAATCTGGGCAGCATGCGTTGTGAGTGTGATGCAAGTTCATCGCATCACACTCGCAAGTGTGGAATGGGCCTTAGTAAATAAGCCCAGTATGTACATTTGAGCTGACGTTAACTTCAGACTGGATAGTCACTTGAAAAATTGGTCATTGCTCAGGAGATTTTTTTTTTACAATGCTCCAACCTGGAGCTTCAATGCTGAAATATTCATTGCCGAGTCAAAGTCTAACAAACTCATAATTTCTACTTCTTCTTGTAATAACTCATAGAACTTTGAGCTCCTGTCCTATACGAAGTCCCACCTGAGACCAATTTTTTCTTTACCCATAATCCACCTCCTTCTCCAGAGAGTCATTCCATAACCGCTCTCAACCTGCCGACGTCCAGTGACGCCCCTCCATCCATCTATGCCATCTCCTGGCCAGATGACCTCTCCACCAACCCTTGTTGTCCCTCGTCACCTAATGAATATTACAGCTGGTGACATCTCTGTGTCTGAACAAGGTTCTGAGCTAAACGGGCAACAATTTATGTCAAACACCCCCCCCCCAAAGCCTTTTAACAAATCAATGCATCTATTTGTAATTGCTTGTTTCACAAGATTAAAAGTGCTTAGCTGTGATCTTCGCCCGCGCTCCTCAGGCCAGGGTGACCTGCGTTCAAAAAAAAAAAAAGTAACAAAAAAAAAAAAAATTTGTATTGCATTGTGGGTAATCGGCACCTATTTCCATCAGCTAATCCATATTGTTAATATTTCTGGGATTTTAATGTAGTTACAATTTATTGCTGATCAAATGTGGTTACCTAAATTGCTGTTGCTAGTCGACAGCTTAACTGTCTTTATTAATTACGGGATAATTTAATGCGGGCGAACCGGCTCTTGTGTTGGTCATTTTTACAGTTCAGGCAGTTATCAGCCGCATGACGAACCGTTTTAGCATTTTCAATGGAAATTTGGTAATATGATGCGATAAAAATGTCATTTAGCGGTGAGTAATGTTTAGTGGTTTATGTGTGATTAATCCCCGGGGACCACACACCTTCAAATTAACAATATACATTGAAGAATTATATTTAAGCCATTTTCTGATGTTTGGAGGACCCGTAAAACTGTCTGTTTTATTCATTCGAATAAATAAAATCTTTAGTAGTACTTGGGAATAGTACTTTACACATCAGTCTACTAGGCATTAGGGAAATTATCTATCCCCCCCTCCCCCTACCAGCTCAATTACTGACCCACTACATCTAATAGAATGAAATAAAGGGGGGGTCAAAATGAAATAAAGGCAAAATAAATGGAATTTTAAAAAAACTATGGAACACATAGTGGGCAAAAAAATAAATATCAGTACTAATAGTTTAAAAGAAATCGCCTACATGGATTTTTTTCACCTTAACCCAAGCGCACTTGCATATTGGTGTGTGCCCCGTGAAACAGGTTATTCATTAAGCTATCAATAGCTTATTGTTAAGAAATATGCAAATGAGGCTCCAGGGCTACTGTGTACTAATTTAAGGCAAATTTTTTCATATTTTTAAATCTCCCTTTTCATTAAAAAAAATTAACAGTTAAAAAATCTATGGATGCACTCCCCAGCATGTAAGTGTGCTTGGATCGATACCCATGTTCATAGTATCATAGTTTTACACGGTTGAAAAAAAGACACTTGTCCATCAAGTTCAACCAAGGAAGGGATTGCATGAAGAAGGAATTTAGGTGGAACATTTCTATATAACATAACCAACAATATTATTTAGGTGTAAAAAGGCATCTAGACCCTTCTTGAAGCTCTCTGCTGTCCCTGCTGTGACCAGCGCCTGAGGCAGGCTATTCACCAGATACTGGTGTGTGCTCCCTCTGGCAGGAGCTGCTCTTACTTTAGCTTTTCATGCCCTTGTTTTTAATTAATTATGCAAATGAGCCTGATGGACTCTGGGTTCCATAGCTGTTAATTGAACCTGGAGCCCCTCAGATTTGGTTGTTAAAAAAAGGGTTATAATTAGAGATAAGCGAGCACTAAAATGCTCGAGTCCTCGTTATTCGAGACGAACTTTTCCCGATGCTCGAGTGCTCGTTTCGAATAACGAACTCCATTGAAGTCAATGGGAGACTCGAGCATTTTTCAAGGGGACCAAGGCTCTGCACAGGGAAGCTTGGCCAAACACCTGGAAACCTCAGAAAAGGATGGAAACACCACGGAAATGGACAGGAAACAGCAGGGGCAGCATGCATGGATGCCTTTGAGGCTGCCTAATCGCGCCATTATGCCAAAATTATGGGCAACAGCATGGCGATGACAGAGTGACCGAGTGGGCGAGATAGCATCTAAAACGCCCAATAATAATAGAACAAAACGTGCATAAGAAATCAGACCGCAACCACAGAAGATGATTGCTATGCCTAGTTTCTAACCTACACTGACAGCACACAAAAGGATTTTGTGCTGTGACTGAATGTTTCACTTTAACAAGGGCTGTTGGGTTCTTGTAGAATCACTCCTGCCTAACAGTAAGCTACTAGAACACCCTAACGCTATCCCTGACCAGCAGCAGCTCTCTCCCTAACGGCATCCAGACAGAGAATGATGCGAGCAGCACGGGCAGGTACTTGTCTATTCCAGGGTCACCTGATCTGGCCAGCCAACCACTGCTATCGACATGTAAGTGTACCACGTGATGCTGGGTGTACTGCAGAGTCTCCTGGCTTGTGATTGGCTCTGTTTCTGGCCGCCAAAAATCTAAACGCCGCGAGATGACATTTTCTCGAGCGGGCGAAATACTCGCCCGAGCACCGAGCGGGACGATTATGCTCGCTCATCTCTAGTTAAAATAAGTACACACCAGCATGTAAGTGTGCTTGGTTTGGAATTCTTGATCCTGGTTGTAGATTTCCTGTAAGTTGTCCAGTAATATCCAGTCAGCAGCGTATTATATGAAACCACATACAAGCCTCTACTTGCCTTCCAGCGATGGTCTTGTCTAGATCCTTTCATAATTGGTCTATCTTTGGTGACTGAATTGATGATGTCAAGTGAACGCTCCTGCTGCGGCTTTCTACTGGCTTCAGCCAAAAACCAATGCAGAAAATTACTGAAATAATGACTTACTGATGATATCACCAGAACGCTTTTGCTTTAGCTGGTCTTTGTCAGTACCACTGAAGCCCGTGGTCGGCTGAGATGGTCACAAGCTGGTCTCTGTTTGGAGGCTGCCAGGTTGAAGACATCACATCAAGCTGCAGCTTGATTCAGGCCTTCACCAAATATCTCTGAGGTCAGTGATACGCTGTATCAGACATGTGCTTATATCTCTTCGGAAGATACAGCAATGATATCAGAGTACTCTCACTGCAGCCTAATACTGACCTCCCCCATGCATCACTAACAAAACCTCTACTTACAAACAGTGAGCTATGGTCAGTAGTGAATTATAATAGAGGTGGTTGGATACAAGCCTTCTAGGGGGCCCATGGCCACCCACCAAATTTTATATTGAGAAAGACCTTCACCCATGAATTCCTTGTACATCTGTTCCTTCTCTCAATACACAAGGGCCATTTCAGGACCATTTCGAAGGTCCTCCAAATGACCTGAAACTGCAGATTGAAAGCCGGTACAAGGGACGCTTCCTCCATTACCCAATAAGCTTGAGCCTAGTACCATATGTAGGAAGTGATGCCAGACTTGTAGGAGCTATAATATTCATACAGCCCAGGCTGTACCAGAGCATCAGAGTGAGATAAGTATGGGCTTGACTATTAGTTTTGTCATGCCTCACTGACATTCCCCTTTAAAGAGCTTTCCCACTTACAAGTCTGAACTGTTAAAAAAATTGCTTCGTTTATCCAGTACAATGATACCTATAAAGAGCAAAACGAAACCAAAACTGTCATTAGGTTGGTAGTTTTATTCCATTTTGTGGTGGAAGGGAATGGATTCAAAGATCATAAAAAAAAAGTCATGTCTACTCTGGAATGACTCGATAAAATTATAGCTTGCACTGCAAAAAACAAGCCCGCACAGAGTACCACCAACAAAAAAGATTATAAGCCTCATAGCTTTCCCAGACAAGTGTTTTAATACCCAGTGCAACAGAAACAAATTTCAAAATGATCCAAAACATTATGGGGCATATTTGTCATATGCTGGTGGTAAACACCTCGGCGTATGCTGTTGCCCCTGCCCCTCCCCCAGCAGCCTCTAGGTGGAGTAGTCACAATTCAAAGCTCTGTGCTGATGATAAGGGCTAAATTTACAATCACAGTTACATACAAGCCCTGATAATTTCTTCACTATATTTATATGTATAAAGTTCAACCCTGTCTGCAAAAAAACAAGCTCTCATATAAAAATATGATTGAAATCGAGAAGAAGGAAAAAATTTGTAAAAATTCTGTTCCCTGAAACCAAAAATAGATTGTGTCTTTAAGGGGTTAAAATACACCCTCTATTTTTATATTACGTAGACACAGTGATGGTGAATTACGAGTTTTACTGTCCTGTAAATCTAGGAGATAATCTAAGGCTGGTTATGTATGAACCGGTGAGGATCCATCCTGCTAACGCTCACTCTCGTTATCAGATGAGCGCCAGTGATTCCACTATTAATTAACCTTTCGCATCCTCAGTGCAGAGCTTAATTGAACTTCATTAGAGCGTGCGCGTAGAACCACCTCGCACAATGCTATTGTTTGGCGTCTGTTTTTTATTCGCTGCCTACAGATATAAGATGAAGATATTCAGAGATTTTCATAACATCTGCCAATGGCTTCATGTCAAAGAGGGGGAAGCAATGAAAATATCCATTTATTAGTTTTTGTCTAATTTACAATTGATGGGAAATGAGGCAGATGAACAGATTTGTGCCATTACAGTTGTATGACCTGGAAATCTGGGTCCAGTTGGGTTTACAGGACCCATGTCCTTCTTCAGTTGTAAACCGAGTGCATTGGGGGTATATATTAGGGCTTGTGCAACAAAAATTGCATCTGCCCCCCCCCCCCCTCTTACACTACTTCCACTAGTGTGCATGGAGGGGTGTTAAGGAGGGTGCATCGGACGGTTTAGTGGGCCGGTGTAGGGTGTACCTCCCCCGCACCTACGCACTACCCTTAGCCTGCACTGGACACGATATAGGACTGCTTGTGGCGCGACCTCCGTCGGATTTATCAGAAGGTTGGATGGGGAGTGCACCATTCTCCCCCCAAAATTGGAATTTTATTTTAAAGTGGAACCTCTCTGAGGTGACTTACCACAAGTGCATTGAGCAGTTTTTTCTGTGGCGATGAATGATAACACACGCACATTTTACATACATTGGGGCACATTTACGTGTGCATTTCTTCTTCCCGTTGCATGGAAGTGCATTGTCTTAGAATTAGAATCTTAGTCCGAATCGGTCGGATCGTCCGACGGCATGCCCCCAAATTTCAGCCGCATGGAAGCCAGCGCAGCTGCGCCACAATCCAATTGCATACGACACAATTCCCAGTTAAATACCTGTCCCTTCAAAAATTCCAACAAAGTGCGATCCGCGGACCCTAAGTAAATAAACCCCATTGTGTAAATCTGTCATAGGAAATCTGGTCTGGATAAGAGGAGGTCCTTTAAAAATCTACTATAGTTTGTTAATTTATATAAAATTGTTAAATTTCTTTATTATTGTGTAGAAGTTTTATCACATTCGCACTTTTTAAAGGATCTATACGGAATATTCCTGAATGTCATCTCTGATCTAGTCTATTTTTGGAAGCCATCTGTGAAATGTGTTACTCAATTACATCATCAAACCGAATACTCCCTTTTGACGTGGTGAATGTGTATGTTAGGTTCCTTTCATACTACAACACTCATCAATTAAAAATAACTTTGTGTTACTTAAAGGGGTGTTACCTATCACCCTCATCAAAATTGCTCTCTATTCTATGAAACCGTGGAGAAGATTTATCAAGTTCTTGTCGATCGTTGGCCATCACCCCTTTTGTTATATGAAGGCTCCGGCAACCATGTGTCTGGCAATGATATGCAGGTGCTGACATAGAATTGTGCTATAACCAGCACCAAGGACGGCTATTGTGCCAACATGGGACGCCCATGCCGGACCACTCAACCCCAGTCCACAGTCGCTTGTCGAGGAGGTGGCGTATAGGGACGAAAAAGCCAAATTGTCACCATTGTATGTAGGAGGAAGACCATATCTAACTAGCTGTTGACTTAAACTCTGGGCAATTCCATCATGTCATCTTATTGACTTGATTGATAGAAATATCTTCTAATTTTTTGATCAGAGGATTTCACCAAGTTTAGCATATAAGTCCTTTAGATTTCAGAATGGTTACTTGTCTCTGCTCTCATGGTCCTCCCTTTGTCACGTGTACAACTCTATCTTCCCAGACCTTAGCTTGTTCCTGATAATCCCCTGTGTGACCCCCCCCCCCTTCCCCCTTCCTCTGGTGTCTCCTACTTAATCATTGCAATGTATCTTAAGTTTTTCCCCTTTGTGATACATGTGATAAGTTGCCTGTTTAGTCCCACTTTTGTGATGTGGTGTGGTGTGCAACTTTTTAGTCCCAAATAGTAGCTCCCAAAATTCTGGGTCTAGCACGCTCTGGACTGACCGACCACAGTGTCGAGGACGGGACTATGTGATACGAGAAGTCCCTGCATAACAGCAGTTAGGTATCTTGAGTCCTGGGCACTGTGATTGGTCCACGAAATCCAGTCACTCAAGGGACCAACCAGAGTCTTTCTTTTGCACCTCTCGAGAATGAGATTTTTAAACAAACTAACAAATTATTGATCTAGGAGGTTGACTTGGGGCTCTTATTTTTTTAAAAAAATGGTCTAACAGCCAATCTGGTCACCCTTAAAAAAACATAGCTTTTCTTTTTATTTATAGAAATTAAAGATAAAACAATTCAAGCTAGGCTATGAATGGTCAGCCTGGGGCTTTTTTAAAAGAAGGTCTCTTGCATTTCTCAAACGGCAAATGTGGGATCCGAGGTCCCTTGGTTTCGACCTGTGTCATCAGCCGATGACAAGAGAAGAGACTGCCTAAGCCAGTGGAAATCGACCTGCCCAAGCCGTAAACATAGGCAGGAATAGAGCCTGCTCTGAGTTTTGCGTCTCGGGATGTGGGCGCATACATGAGACTATGGAAACGACCTTGGGCCACATTTATCACAGCTTGTACGCCTGTACGTAGTCACAATTGCTGGTGCAGAGCCGACAATTGCGACTTCTTGGACTTTCTACACCAGTTGGACGTGGAGGGGCAGTGTCAGGCTGTGCAGAAATGCCCCACATCTGTAGATTGCCTATAGCCTGATCCCGTTGAAGCGCCCCCGGCAGTGCAGTGACTCGCTGTGTTGCTGTCCGCTGGGATTCATCAGGAGGCAAAGCCTATGATAAATGTGAGATCATGTGTATGAGCCCATAAAATAACACGCTGTTGACAAAAAAAAAAAGTCAACTGAGAAATAAAAGTCTCAAAATGTAGTACAGAAAACCAGACAACATGGTGATGAATTCCCCCCCCCTCCCCCCACCCAATAGAATCTTGGGACCTAGTGGACTCTTTGATATCAACTCATCACATTGCAACATTGATTTCAAATGTCAATAATTTAATTTTACATTTTTTTTTTATTAAAAAGTGCCTTTATTCAAAAACAAAAACACAAAACATGAATTCGATGATCTTTTTTTCTTTTTTTTATTGTGCATTTTATTTTTATTAAGTGAAATCTTTCATCTCAGAAGTGTTTATGGGCTACAACAAAATTCGCAAGAGAAGAATATATCTGTAGACGAGAAAATATCGACATCGTTGAGGTATCAAGTATTAGTTGGGGGGTTTTCCCAACAAAATGGCCGCCTCCTGTATGTATGTATGTATGTATGTATGTATGTATGTATGTATGTGTGTGTGTGTTCTAAAGTCCTCAATCTAGCAAACTATTAATTAGGACATGAAAAGACAGGACGACTCAAAACTACCAGTGTGAACAACCAGCATTTTATTGCATTTGAGAATGCTATACTGTCAGTAATAAGTACTGACTACACAACATTTTTTATTGTCTGTGTCAACAGACATGGAATGATGAAATTACAGTTGATGTGAGGAATGAGTTTCTTTTATGCCTTTTCCAAACAAAAAAAAAAAAAATTACTGGCAGCAAATACACATGAAGCACCATGCTAACAGTCCAGACTGTACCATTGTCATCGAGGCTTATGGGTTGTCAGAAGAATGTGTACTTAAGTTAAACCCCCCCCAAAAAAAAAAAATCCAAAAAGTTATTTAGACATATCACCGTTTTTTTTCTTCTGTTCAGGAGATTTTTTAGTAGCTTTATTTAAATAAATTCCAACTTAATTCAATATCCTAAAATTTTAAAAATTTAATACGATAAACAGAAACGCACACACAAAAAAAAACAACAAAAATGAGCAATGATTAGTTCTAAAAAAAAATACGATACATGCCAAAAAATTTGTTTAACATTAGAAAAGAAAGAAAAAAACATTTCCAAATCAACCCAAGCCTTGATTTTTTTTTTTCCTCTCACTTCCGGCAAGACGCATAGATCTGACAATATTATCAACGCATGGAAACTAAACAAAAAAAAAAAAAAAAAAAGAGAGAGAAGGCTTTGTTCAACTCATTCCTGACAGCAGTTTACCTGATACATGGTACTATTTTGCTAATGCAAGCTTTTCTTTGAGAAAAAAAAAAAACAAAAAAAAAAACAACATGTAACAAATTGTCTTTACATCTTGGCACCTTGTAAAGTATTTTTAATACAAAAGTTTAATAGTTTGACACTCCCCGTTAATTATTCAAGACTTCACTGATAAACTTTGAAAGTGTGAGCCCAGGATTCATCATGCAAAATATTTACTGCAGGAGGAGAAAACACTTTAAAACAACTTTTTTTTTTCATATAGCTATATATATATGTTTTAGAACATATGAACCTTTTTTATTTATTTTTTTTGTTTAAGACAGCCACAAACGGCAGTGGTAGATAACATAGGATGGTTTTTTGAGGGAGGGGGGGGATTGAGAAAAAAAATTTTGGGTAAAAAAAAAAAAAAAGTCAAACACAAAAACTGTACAAATTTCATCGATCAATGATAGAAAAAAAAATTGTCAACTATTTTACAGTTTGTAAAGCAAATTATTCAGGGAATTTCTCCCACCTTGTCAGCAAACTTCATCCATTATTTTTTTAGTTTTTACTTAAGCCGGGATAACTAAATATCATACATACGCAGCAAGTTACCTGCAATAGTTACATACAGTAGTTTATTATTTTTTTCAAAGCTATTTTTTTTTTTTTTTTTTTAGTATAGTTAATATAAAGCAGTTGCACAACAAAGCAATGTTCTTTTTTTTGACAAATGAATATGCATTACATATATTCCCTACAAGGAATACTTCTTAGGATGGAAAACGGGGAAAAAAAAAATCGATTACCAGCTTTGCCCCGCCCCTCCCACTTAAAAAAAAAAAAAAAATACAAATGGATGTGTAGACATGTTGACAATATATGTACATTATGGGGGTTGAAAGTAAAGTTTATTTAAAAAAAATATTTATATATAGTGGAGTTTTGCTTCGTGATAAAAGCCTGAGTTTTTTCAGTTGGTCATTAAACAAGTTCAACACTTGCACGATATGTAAATGCTTAACTTTTTTTTTTTTTTTGTTAAATTTGCTGTAAACTGAGCATGCAAGACATACAGTTAAGTGCAACTTAGTGAAATGTATGTGTGTTTTTGTCATTCCCGAGAGGGTTGGGTTGAGGTAATGCTTACTAACCGTTACACATGCTAATGAGTTTCACCGACGCCCAACTATTCCTGCCAGCCTTCTATCCCCCGCGCTCTACGTTATATATGTTTTTCGCATTCATTAAATTTGTATCCTTTAAGTTTAATCTTTCTATCCAACCAAGCTGCCAAAACAATACAAAAATAACACAAAAAAGTAAAAAAAAAATTTAAAACCAAAAATGGCCAGTGATGAGTGCCCGTAATACACAGATTAAATACAAAAGATGAAAGCAAAAAAAAAAAAAAAAGGGTGGCATAAAAGGTCAGTACAGTAGCTGCTAAGGGCTACTTGGCGTTTTACGTCATCTCGAAGCCAACATTTTTTCACAATTTTTTTTTTTTAAATTCAATACATTTTGTGCATTAACTGTGCCTTGAGAGTTCAATTCTACCGAGCTAATCCAGATCTCACATTTTGGTATCACTAAAAAAAAAAGTGCTTTTTTTTTTGGGTGTTTGCACTAACAACTTTTTTATAGTTTTTTTTTAAATTTATACAATAATAAAAAAAAATAAACTAATGCTTTGAGCATTTGATGGAACGTTTAATATGACAACAATACAGACCTCAGAAATGTGCCGTAGAATGAAATGACCAATTGGTTTAATTCGAAGCATGAAAAAACAAAAAAAAACAATGGTAATGTCTTCTAACTGGTACAGAGCACGTGCAATTTAAACTACTAATTGATTTACTTAACCAATTAACTTTTTTTTTTTTTTTTTGGGAACATTGTCAGTGATTTGGGTGGCCCACTAGGGCCCTAAAATAGCCAGCAACATTAGAAAGACAATAATACTATTCCCTATTATATATATCAGACCACATTGTTTGGTCACATACAAAAAAAAAAAACAAAATTAAAAAACAAAAATACTTTGGCTTAAAAGTAGATGGTCTGATAATACACAGATGGCAACTAGTGGATTCTTATTAAACTAATTATATTATATCTCCAGTAACGACCTATCCCCCACTAGATACACGTTCCTTTTGATCATTAGCGAGAGGATATTTGGCTTAAAGACACAGGTAAAGCATATAACAAACAACATCATTTACCGTCCTGTAATATCTTTGGTAGTTTTAGGGCTGACAAAAAGTGGAATTGTAAATGGATTCTGTTCTCATAGGTGATAGGACCTATAGCAACCAATCCGATTTCAGCTTACAAATTGCCAAGAGCCAACCTCCAATTGGATGCTATCGGTTTGTATTGTCCCTCAAGGATGGGGTCGTCTGTCCAGCACGAAAGTAAAAAAGGACAAAAAGAAGTGGTTCAAGGAAAAAAAATAAAAAAAGGTGAAATTAAAAAAACATGTAACTGCACTTTATGAAAGTGGTGGATATAACCGAACACATTGGGGTCATCGAAAAGTACAGCCCCACAGAAACTATTTACAGTCGATGTTGTGTCCCTTCATAGACCTCTCCTCGAAGAGTAAATGGTTTGGAAAACTAATAAATAGGATTTTAAAGTCTAGACCTTTAAAGTCAGAAAAGCTCCAAGGATGGACTAAATCCAAGCCGTTCTCTTTCAAAAAATTCCAAAAACTTTCACAGGAACGGGAACTGTCCTTATTTTCCCTGGCAGTATGTACTTAGAGATTTTACTCTAAGATTTTTTCGATAATTTAAAGCCTTTGGGCTCAATTAGAACAGGACTATAGAGTGCAAAGATTCAATTTTTTTTTTTGTGCCAACTTTAGGCCCAAGGGTTTAGGGTAAAATCTCACAGATTTTTTACAAGCCCCGACAAGGACCCAATTTGTCTGTCTCACTCACTGAACACTGTATTGCTCCCCCTTATACTTGACCACTATTATTGTCCGTTGCTTGGCAAGTCAGTCCTTCCTATCAACATTTTGTACCAAATTTGTTGACTGCTCCATGGAATTAACAAAACTTTTGGGCATGTATTCATTGATATGAATGCCCTATAGGAAATATAGGCATGAGCATAGACATGACCCTCAATCCGCGTCACTCATCTTTTTTTCTAAGATTTTTAAGAATTTTTTTCCCCAAAAATATTAATCACAAGGGCAGAATTTAGATTCAGATTTTTTTTACTTTGAAAATGGCCAGAAAATACAGTTGTTTGCCATGTTATCATTTTTTTGTTCAAGCAAATTTCACTAGTGAAACAATATTAGGGTTTTATAATAATAATCTTTATTTATATAGCGCCATCAAATTCCGCAGCGCTCTACAAATCATAAGATTACCTGGCCCCTTACCCATCTTGCCTACAGTCCGCCATGGGTCGCCCATTACCAATCCACTTCTGTTCTACCAGTAGAAGCCCCTTCTTCAGGATAATAAATTGTCTTGAAGTTTGCACTGTGTGTAAAAAAAAAAAAAAAAAGACCCCCATGGCATTGACGGGTGTATAGAATCCTGTGGTACACTCTTGAGAAAACAATAGTAGTTCAACTTTTTGGATTTTTTCACAAGAGCTTCCATCGGCATCAAGTCAGCATCTTTAATGTGTGTATATATTATATATACACACACATATTAATGTATACATATGTGGATCAGAAACCATTTTCACATCTAAAGACATCGCTCTTCCTACACAGATTTCTTGGGGAATCACCGGTGATTCAAAAATTTTATAGGCATGATCATATCTTACAAAAACTCCTACATCTAGTTCTTCCAATTTGTTTGCTTTATGAGCTAAGACAAGTGCAGAAAACCAGCATCTGGTTCTATAAAGCATATGGTGCCTTCCAAGGACAAGTAGGGACTGTGGGCTACATACTCATTGTGAAGTTGGTGCGTACTGACTCTCCAAAATGCTATACGGGAATAAAGCCTGGCCACGACACGCCTTTCCCTACGACTTTCCTTATTCTCGCTTTTACAGTATGATGTGAACCATTCCCTCGAGTGTCAAGAGCAACTTTTTGGCAAAAAAAATAAAATGGTGCAAAGAAAAAATTTGTGGGATTATTATGATTTTTGTGTGTTGGGTTTTTTTTTGAGTGTCTGAAAGAAAAGAAAAAAACGTGATCGCAACTTAATAGAACTACAATGCAATGACAGAAAAAACATTGAACAATTGAAAGACATTCGGCATCATATAATAAAAACACCTATTAACATTCATCACAAAGTACAGAAAACATTACGCCTCCCGAGAGGTCTTGGGCCTTGAAACAGAGGCCTGAGGTCAGAACTTAAATTGGTGTAGTACAATAAAAATAAAGCAATACATTAAGAAGTTTGGGATAATTACTATGCCTCTCCCTCTGTCCCATACATATTTAAAAAAAAAGGTCACCCTCAATCCCATATGGAAGCAAAAGAATCGATTTAAAGGCAGTGATAATCAGAATTACATGCAGTACTGTGCAAATACGTTGTCCATTGGATTCCTTTTTTTTTAAATTTTTTTTTTAATTAGTTTTTTTTAACTGGGCAAAAGGGATGACCTGCAGTTTAGACGCACATGCTTACAACGATGTCCTCAGTGTCCTTTTACGGCTGAACGTCAGTCCTTAAAAGTCCTGCTGCGTGTGATGAAGTGAAATAGTTTTTTTTTTTGTTTGTTTTTTTTTTTTAGCAAATTTACAACACTGATGCTGACCGTGAGAGAGGAAGTCGCAAGTACCAAACAAGTCGATCCAATGCACAATGTACAAATTCCTTATTTTGTTTTTGTTTTTTTTCTTCAACAAAAAAAGTAGAAAAATCAAAAATACTCCCAAATGGGAAACTTGATGGCACTAAGAGTTTAACACATGTCATAGTTGTCAGAATAGAGCCAGGACCTCTCCAGACTGTACAATAATGGAGAGTTGGCCGAGGCCTTGAACTGTCTTCATTCTCAGGATTGTAAAATTACACATGATTTTACTCCATGTCCTCATTTACAGGTTCGTCTTCATAATCTCTGTCGGGGTCAAACTCGGGACTGTGGTTAGCTGTTGTTACTAGGGATAGAGGACCTTCATTCTCGTCAGGATCCAGTGGTTCTTCTTTAACGTGTACGTGGTGCCTGCACAAAAAACAAAAAATCTTTTGTTAATGCTCAGCAAACCCTCCCGAAAATCAATTTTATTACAAAATTATCACCATTATCTCTATTTAAAGAGATTTAAAGGATTGACTTTATTAGGGAAGCCGTTTACAAAAGGCTTATTTGCAAAAACGACTACTATAAAGGGGTCCAGGATGCCCTATACGAGATACTATAAGGAGCGTCTTTCAGTCTGGAGGATTCACCACACCCATTCATAAGTTATACAGACCCTCGATTTCCCCTCTGGTGTATCTTTAGAGGAACTAGAGACTTCCTTTCAGATTTCTCCACAGATCATACATCTGTGGTCACCTATCAATCTGTGGTCCACATGGACATGTGACTGCCACAGCCAATCACCTTCTGTAATGATGGTATTTCAACACCGAGGAGGTCAGTGATTGTCCCTAGTGGTCACATCTCCATGTAGATACATCATCACTGAAGGAGATCGACCAGAAACCAAAAGACACCCACAATCAAAATGGAGGTATGAGACTACTTCAGCCAATAGTAATTGGCTGAAGTAGTCTCATGGCGTTAATGATGACCGGACAACACCACGGATGTCACCCTTGTTTCCAGTGGTCATAAAAATGGAATCCTCAGTAAGTTTAGGATTACTTCCTAATATAGCACTCTGAGATGTTTAAAAAAAAGGTTAAGGTAAATTTAGGCATCCCATGATTTACATTTTTTACAGATTTTTACTAGAATGATCATTTTATAGTCAAAAAGATAAAAATGTCAAACACGAGATGAAAATCGCCCAAATCCAACAATTTCTGTGGGTCCCGACAATCATCACCAAGTACATGGTGTCTCCAAAGCCCACCTCCGACAGCAAATTTTAGTTGGAATTTTATTTCCCAATCTTTTTGGCTTTTTTCGAGATATGCCGATACCAGAGGAGTCTGGCCATGGCTCTATCCAATCGTATGTGGGTATTTGGGATTCTGGAGTGATAGCTGTTGGCTCAAGGAACATTTAGCTGAATACTATCTCGTGTGTATATGTGGCTTTTAGTTGTGTACAATAAATTGCCCAAAAAAAAAAAAACATACTCAACTAGAGAAACTGTAGTAAAAAAAATTTCAAAAATGTAAACCTTTGAAGTTATGGAAAACCCTTCATCTTTATATCAGCTCATTCAACAGTACATTCTTATATTATACTATGATTCCGGTAGAAGACCCACGAAAACGTCGTTTTAAAATATTAGTAAGATAAAAAACAAAACAAAAAACCTATATTAACATTACCTTGACAGAGCCAAATAAGTTGCAAATACACCGATTAAACAAGACTTCATAAAAGTAAAATGGGAATTCTCAGGCCACAAAGCCTCAAAGAGTCTGGGGGTAATCACTGCTTAATGTGTGTTCTGCTTTTCTAGTTAACATGCAGAACTTGTGAGTCTACTCTCTAGAGGATGACCCCAAGTGAGGTTCTATCATTAATCAACTTCAAGCACAACACTGCGAGGAGACACCATGATACATGCTTTAAACTCCAAATTAATGCATATTTTTTTTTCACAAACTGTCAATAAGGGAAGAAAAGCTCTGCCAGAAAACACAAACGGAGAAGGCGAGAGTAAAAAAAAAAAAGGCCCCCGCTCAACACAACAATGTGATAAGAGAGCCCGGTCCTAGCGAGAATAATAACACTGTCAGCTGTAAACAAGAAAAAACATGATCCTCCGCTCGTGGTGGGCAAAAAAGGACGCTCTCCGGAGATGAGATCTGCCAAATTCCCCATTATGGAGGAGCATATGAATAACCCACAGGGGAATAGGGCTGATGGTACATAACAGCTATGATAACAAGAAAGAAATGTTGTGCGTAAATCATATTTACAGGACTGCCTTTACAAACAGCAATTACTTTCTCACCGCTGAGTGGCTTTTGTCATGCAAAATACTCAAATGCGTAAACACCGCCTGGCCTTTGAAAACGGTGAAGGGAGGTGTCATTTTATTGACATTATCTAATATTAGAGATGAGGAGCAGAAGGAAAAGCTCCTGCTCGCTCATGATACAATTGACTTTAGAACGCAAGGCCTAAAAATATGTTGCGTTAATGAATTAAACTCCTACTCTCAGCTCGGAGGGTAGCGCAACCCCCACCCACGGTTGGGTATTATTATTTTTTTTTTCCTTTTGTATTCTAAAAGGTGTATTATTATAGTAAGGTATATATTGTATATATATACAATATCTTAAGTTTATTAACTATGGTCTTAATTCTATGTGCTAACCACATCATCATTAATCAAAGATTATTGAAGATATTGATGTACTAATAATCAAGTATAAATAAGTAGCATCAGAATACATTAAAAAAAAAACTAAAATTTGGCCAAAATTGTATTTCATTTCCATTCTCCCAACTGGAAACTGGAAATGAATTCTGTTCCACATATCAATTGGATAAGTGGATCTGGCCAACAGAAACCCATGACAAACCACTATTTGGGATAGGCCTTTGTAGCCACTAATGTAGGATTTGTAGTCTGGGTCGGATTTGGCATTTTGGAGCCCTAAACCAAGGTTGTGTCCTGGGGTGGCCCCAATGTAAATATCGTCACCAATTTTGGAGAACATGTAGTGAGGGTCAGAGTTGTTTTGGTGCTCCCAAAATGCCAACTCTGACCCTCACTACATGTTCTCCAAAATTGGTGACAATATTTACATTGGGGCCACCCTAAGACACAACCTTGGTTTGGGGCTCCAAAATGCCAAGTCATGTCTGGGGGAACCCCAATAAATTAAAACCTTGAAATAGAGCAGGAAACTCAACAGTCCCATACCCAAAGTACTACTTATATAAAGGTTTCTAAGTAATGTAGCAAACAAAGATACCTGGGTCCCAATCTAAAGTCTTAGTAATGACCACCCAATTATCATGCACCACTTCTAATACTGGTCTTTTTGTATGGGCCAGAAAGACCTGTGGGGCCTCCTGAAGGGTTCCCAACCCTTATGTGACTAATTCTACGGCATTCCATACACTGAAAAAAATACAGACATAAAGGGGTTTTCTGGGGATTTTTGAAAAAATAAAAAATACCCATTACTCACCTGTTAAATCTCATCCAGCTCCAGTGGTCCCCCCAGGTCCTGCAGAAATGACATAATGTACACATGTCATGTAAAGGCTAAGGCCGATGATAAGAGGTTGCAGTGGACACATACAAAATGTCTGCAATGGCATGGCTGCAGGACCCATGGGGCCACCAGATTGGTAGGGATTCAGTGGGTAAGTTAATATTTTTTATTCTACCGCAATGTTTCTAAAAATCCCGACCAACCACTTTAAAATATCTGCCTCGACTTTAAACTCAACCTTCAATCCATATTTTTTTTACTCCCTAACCGAGCTTCAACTTTTTCTTCGACAGTTTAGCTGTAAACATCTCAACAGAGGAGAGATTTTTATTTTATTTATCACATCTCAATAATCCTTTTATTTGTCCACTCTGGGAGCAGAGGAGTGTAGCTTGCGGCTGTTAAAAAGAATTGGGTTTCCGATGGCGCACACAGCATGAAGCACAACTGCTCTGCGGATACCATTGGAAGCTACGAGGATGAAAGTCCTACAAACTCCTATTAAGAAATCCTCGGCAAGCCGAGTCTTGGGATGAAAAGAGCTGTGGCATTATAGCGTCGTAAAGGAGGTATAAAAAAAAGATAGGATGCCGTATAATTTCTGCAGCTTTGCCACAGTTTCCATGCTAACAAGGTAATGCTGAGATAATGTTGGCGTTAAAAGCTTGATTGAGTCTAATTTATTGGGATGCTGAAAAATTAGACGCATCATAACTGTTTACGGCAGTTTTTAAAGAGGAGGCTGCGTGGCAGTTTAACGCCAAATGTATCTCGCTGGCATTAAGAGGAAAAAAAGCACAAATTGCCGCCGCAATTAATCACGCTCCCGTTTTCTGCAGAGTGCAGTTACTTTAAAGATGTTTCTCTGCGTTATTTTCATTTACGCTGAAGTAGTTTAGCAACACATAAAAAATTCTAAAATATTTTGTTAGGCTTTTAAAGCATTGTAAATATCTCTCCCGGGGCTTCGTAATACAAAATCATCATAATCGTTTGCGCTACAGGTTCCTGTAGGATTTCTGGATTTTCTTTGATTCCATTATAGACGTTTAGAAGCAGGAGGTGTAGAAAGGGAAAAAAAATTGGTGCTTAAAGGCTGGCGTGCCTTAAAAAGAAATCTGCCATCAAAATCCATCATGATAAACCAGGGACACTTACTTAGATCATAGTTATCAACTTTGAAAATTATGCTGATTAGACTGGAAGGCTCCTGGTGTGGTTCTCAGAGCATCTCTGTGTTGAATATTCACAGGCTGTTACACTGTGCCCCCTCCCCCTGCTCCCTCAGCACTTCCCCCCTCCCTCAGCTTGGTGTCTTCTCACTGCAGCAGAGGAAGTTTCAGCACAAAGTGGGAAGGGGAAGTGATCCTTGCACAATGGAAAGCCTCTAAAGCTTCAGCACTGAAGGGCTCTGGGAACCACCCAATTAGCCTTTCAAATACATTAGCATAATTTTAACCGTTGATTATAAAAGAAAGTAGACCATGGATAACAAATACACAAAGGTTACCACCGTCATAGTGTCTGGATCTATGAGTAATTGTCCCTGGTTTATCAAGACTGATTGTGTTGGTAGATTTTCTTTAAGATTCCAAATCAAACTATTTTTAGCTAGCATAGTAGACCACCTAATATTAATTGCCCCTCCTGATTCCAACAAACTTTTCTCTAATGGCAGATGTTAGGGAATATATGAATCGAGCAAGTTAGAATTCAACATCACTAGATGTCTCCATTCATAGTTTATACGGTTGAAAAAAGACACTTGTCCATCAAGTTCAACCAAGGAAGGGTAGGGATTGGATGAGGAAGGGATTTAGGGGAAACAATTCTATATAACATAACCTTCAATGTTATTTAGGTGTAAAAAGGCATCTAGACCCTTCTTGAAGCTCTCTGCTGTCCCTGCTGTGACCAGCGCCTGAGGCATGCTATTCCACAGATTGACAGTTCTCATAGTAAAAAAGCCCTCTCGCCTGCAGTGGTTAAACCTTGTTTTCTCCAAATGGAGAAATTCACTACGCATAAATGTCAATTGTGTGCGTTTTAGGAGGAGTCAGGAGAGTTTGCTCTCTGCTAAATGAATGTTTGGCATAAATCAAGTGTATCATGTGCATGGTAGACATTTGATGTGTGGTGACACAGGTGTTCGATTTTCCTGCAGCACCACCACAGGAGAAATGGGGCATTACATACTACCAATTCAAATCAATGGCCTCTCCATTCTGTCCATTTTATATTGACTTGTTTGGTCCACCAGTATAAAATATGTTCTGTAGCTCCTCTCTGCTCTGGTGATAATTGTCCAGAATGGGGGACTCCTCTATTACCACAAGGTCCCTCACAGGGTATTTGTATCAGGTTTTTGTAAAGTAGAAAATCAATACTATGTTCAGGGTTGAAAAGAACCGCAAGTAACTAAGTAATCAAGGACAACAATGTATCTCTAAGACAGTTGCATGGATAACCTTTAGGCCTACCAACTGGCAATTGAATGGACTTTCAACAATTATGGGAATCCGCTCATGGGTCTAGCTTCTGAAATTCTCATTGAAATGTAGGGAAATGCGGCAAGATGTAGGGAAATGCCCTTTGTTGGAGAGAAAATGTATAATTACATGCCACCCACTGAAGTATCGAGCAAGTAATCGTGAATGGATGAGTTAAGTTTGACTGTTTTTCATGATACTACTTCTTTAATTGTATTGGGACTAGGGATGAGTGGACCAGAAGTTTCTGTTTGGGTTCAGGTTGACCCTGTGCAACCCTGACATTTTGCTGGATTGACTGCCAAACAGCCAATCTGAGAAATTAAAGCCCCTAGCAACTACCCATCACTATGATTGGCCAGGGGTATCCCTTTGGCCAACCACAGCCGTTGCTAGTAGCTAAGGGGGTCAATTTGCCGGATTGTCTTTCCAGCAGACAATCCAGTAAAATGTCCAGGTTGTGCGGGGAACAGAACAGAAAACAGAAACTTCGGGTCTGCTGATCTTTAATTGGGACATATATCGGAATCTCTTCTAGGACACGAGGAGTGGTTGACATTTGCTACTCTGTTCATCTAGTCATACACATCTACTACACTTTTTTGGCCATATTTTTGCCTAATTAAGATCGGATACACAAAAAAAGGCCTTAAAATGCAAAAATAGTTTTTGGTTCTCAATACTCACATTGCTTGCATAGGGGAACGTCCCGGGCTACTGTCGCTACCATTACTGTTGCCATGTTCTATCACACCATTTAGTTCTTCTCTCATGGCACTGGCTAAGCTGGTCAGAGCTGGATTTCCCATGGAAGCCGTAGTGTATAGAGGTATACTGTTCTCAGCCATCGAAGCCTGAACCAAAAAAAGCAAAAAACATAGCATTCAGTGCTACGGACACAAAATCCAAAAATATTTTTTTTAAACCTGTCTACCATATTCCTACTAATCAAAGACTTAATTCCCAAAATTGGAAATGACCAATATACCTACCAGTATTTTCCAAGACCTAGTGAATAACCTAAATTCCTTTTTACATTTTTTTTAAATGTGTTTTTTTTTTAAGTTATGGATTTTTTTAAATCCATTCCATTTGCAGTTTATTAAAATAAGCATTCATGTAATAATGCCTCCAATATTTGTATTATTTTTTTAAATAAATTTTATAATGCAAAAGAAAAATCAAGGGAAATAATAAAAAAAACAGAGATAACAGCTTGTGTTACATTTCCAAAAACAAGCAGTGTAGAATCTGCTGAGCATTCTAATTGGAATTAGTCATCGTTAAGGAAGGAATCTGATAGAATATAGGATCATTTCATTTTGCCTTTCAGCCTCATGAATGTAAATTGTGCTTGTAATCTTAATAGTATTCTACAGACGGAACAGCCTTTAAAATCATATTTCACAAGGCTCCGGGGACGGTAAGCAACTAATGAACAGTATTTACAATTCTTTCGTTTCGCCGTTGTCACTATTTGACTTCTAAGAATTGGAGAAAATGCAATCTGAAAATAAAAATCCTTGGTTTATTTTTTTTTTTTTCCTGATATGCTTTATCAAATTTGGGCTGCCAATGTAATTGAGAAAATATTACGTATCGTTATTTGCCTTCTTATCATGTGATGATCTCAACTGTATAACCGAGGAGGCATCGATAACACGGGTAAGAAGCTACAAGAGAGAACGCTGGCTGTATTCAACCAAAATGGGTAGAAAAAGACATAATAGATGCCTAAAACTAACAAAAAAGAAAAAATTATATATATATATATACACACACACACACGTGTGTGTGTGTGTATAATTATTATACATGTCAAAAATTTAAAATCTTAAAAAAAATAAAAATAGAAATGATATAGAATGAAAAAATATTTGCAATATGAAAAAAATTAAGACACTCCAAGAATCGATATCATATTAAAAAATACAAAATAAAGTAATATACAATGTTGCTGTGGTTCCAGGCTTTTTGGGATGGGAGGGTGTTTTATATCCGAGAGGGTTGTTTTGTTTGTAAAATTCTAAAATGTTTAATTAAAAACAATTTAAAAAAAATAAATAAAACAAAAAGATTTCTACAAATAAAAATATTTGTTTTAAAAAAAAAAATGAAATTCAGTTTTAGTATTTTTAAAAATCCTTTTTTCTATTCCCCTAGACCCCGGAACAATAGGAGGTCACGTGACACAGTATTCTTTCATTCCACACATTAATAGCTCAGCTCGAGTAATTACACTTGTGGTATTTTTGCCTCAAGTGAAATTCTGAAATAAGAGGATGGAAATTATGATACTGCTGATAAATATTAATAAGTGAACTTTTAATTTTTTTGCCACAATATTCAAAATGCTAAGCATCTAACTAATGCTGAAGCAGACTGATATGTGCCTGCCTCCAGGGACTACAATGCTTTATGCACTTAAGGAAATAAAAAAAAAAAAAAGTTTAACAGAATTAAAATTTAATATCTAATTAGAAGCGGGATAATATATTTTGCAATAAGCAGAGAAGTCGCCGCGCAATAGCGACATGAAGGGGAGGCTGGAACGACTTACCTGCAAAGCAGCATTGAGAGGTGTGCAGTAGGCGTGACTTGTCTGAATGTTTTTAATAAGAGAAGGACTACTGCATAAAAATAAAGAAAAAAAAATCACGTTAAACGGTTAACGAGAAGAAACCGGATTTTTCAAATTTTTTAATTAAAAACATGAAAATGTAAATATGAAAAAAAAATTTAAAATAAATAATAATTTAAAAAAAATTGTGAAAACACACAAGCCTGCATCGAGGAGGTTCATTTAGATGCAGCGCAGGTTCATTTAGTTTCGACACAATAAAAGAACAGGCTGGATGTAATAGAAGAAGTTACAGCCTTGACTCCTCGCAAGTAGAATTATTGTGCAAATCATAAAAAACAAAACTACGTAAAATAAAAGCATTGGCATGTTACCTACCAGTGTCTATCCTCTCTGTAGGCATAAAGCAGAATATTGCTCTCATTATTTTACAAGGCAACAAAAAATTTAAAGTAAAATGGAGAAAAAAAAAATTCAACAACTTTTTGCAAAATTATAGAAATAGCAGAAACAGTTCTGTGCGTTTGTTAATATTCTTCAACATATAGACAAATGGCAGGATTCAGTATACTTAAGGCTCTGTTCACACCATGTTATACTACTGTATGTACTGACTCGGTGTAGAGTATCATACATCAGTCACCGACTTGGAACTGTATGACGGAATATATTTTTGTGCAACTGAAAAACTTTTTTGTCAACCGTTTTGCAATGGTTGGTATTTTTGAAACAAAAACTTTACTGCAATCGAACAAGGACCCCAAACATCCAGCCAATGTTAAGAACCATCTTCATCATAAAGAAGAACAAAGAGTCCTCGAATTGATGATATGGTCCCCACAGAGCCCTAATCTCATCATTCACAGTCTATCTGGAGAAAGAGAAGGATCAGAACAATTCAACATCCCCAGAAAATCTGAGCTTAGTCTTTCCAAGATGTCTGGAACAACCTCCCTGCTGAGATCCTTCAAAAATTGTAATCATGACTTGATTTAATTTGGCACACTTATATTTTTGAAGTCATCCAATTGCGGGAATATTTCGCACCTGCCTAAAACTTTTGCACACCGTTGGATGCAACATACGGTCACATGGGGTGCCTGCCTAAAACTTTTGCACATCGTTGTATGTAACATACGTTCACTTGGGGTGCAAAATGGCATTACGGTCTGATCTATTAGGTTTCTGTTGCTCAATAAAGGGAATGGTAGAAGAGCAAAACTCAGGAGATCCATCACACAAGAGAATCAACATGGTTCCTCTACCGATGTAATCCACCAATGAACACCAAACCTATTGTCATTATAAATAAAGCTACAATTGTTTTGGGCAGTGACTTGGGTGCAATGTAACAAAATTCCCCTGTCTATTTTATCGTAGCTGAAAAGCATCTTGAATAATATTCTCACCCATAAATCCAACAGGCGCGTCAGTCAACGGTAAACGGTTTCCTTGCCAAAATAGAATTGTCAACATTCCCAGATACAAATACCAGTAAAGTTTCCATAACCTGACAGAACAGTCTTAACAGCGAGTATTAGTTTTTCAGAGAAGAATTCATTGCTATTTATACAGGTAACTTCCTGCATCCAGAAAGAGGAACCTACTGCTGCGCTCTACAATAATCTCATATTGAAAGACACAGCAGGGGGGGCCTCCGTTTTGTGTGACAGAAGTGCATTTTTTTTTTTTAGCAGATTCACCGTAACAAAATAATGTCATACGTTCTGTCAAGCCAGGAAAATACCGAACAAACAAGTTTTTTTTCTATGAAACATCCAATATTTACTCTACAGCTTTATAGAATATATATAGAAATACACATATTAATAATACCCAATAGAGGCAGCCAATGGAGGTGGAGCCAACATTCAGGAAGGGACAAATTTAATGTTACCTTCACATCAAAGGCTGGGGTGGAATGTAACCAATGAAATAGTTTGTGTCCACAGTGATGGGATGTAGTCACTTCTCCCAAAACTTGGGAAAACAGAGAGAATCTGTCACGCATCCGCAATGTAGGCTTTAAACTATATCAGCATCCACAAGGCATTGATACAGTTTAAAGGAAATCTACCATCAAAATCCATTGTGATAAACCAGGGACACTTACTCATAGATCCAGGCACCGGGACTGTGGTCATCTTGTTATATTTGTTATCCATGTCCTCCTTTCTTCCATAATAAACGTTATTCTAATAAGCTTTAAGGGCTATGGGCATGGTACAGAAGCACTCTATGATCTGGCTTCACCCACTGTTGTTACACTGTGCCGCAGCATGTCACGCTCTCACACTCCCCTTGCACTTTCTGTAATCTCTGCAGCAGTAAGCACACAGTGGGAGGGGGTGGGAACCTGTGAATCTGCAGCACAGAGGGGCTCTGATAACACGCCCATAGCCTTTCATGCTCATTAGCATAATTCTAAGTTGCTTTTTAGAAGGAAGGAGGCCATGGATAACACATATAAGAAAATTACCACAGTCACGGTGCCTGGTTGTATGAGTAAGTGTCCCTGGTTTATCATGACTGATGTTGATGGTAGATTGTCTTTAAAGTTATGGCAAAAAGGGTAGCAATAGAGCAATTGCTCTGCCAATCATCGCAAAGCTGTGGATTATATGGGCCACCCCAGACATAACTGTGCTTGTGGTCGGATAAATTCCAAATTTACCCCAAGGCATTTAGGTTCACATTTCAATGATCTATTTGCATAATTCTGCCATTGGCTTCCATCAAGTTCATCTAGGATCCAACTGACTCAAGAAATAAAAAGTATATGCCAAGAACATCCTGTGGCATACACCAACCCAAAAGACTATGGCACACTACATATAGTAGCCGACCTTGAATGTATCATCCAAACATGGTGTGAACAGAGCCAAAGAGAAATTTGAGTAAAATTGCCTTTAATCTTAAACAAACCCATATAAAATCTGCCAATATTTGTATGTATATGTAGGCACAGTTTACAATATGAAAAAACACAAAGAAATAACATATTTTTGAGGGCACTTTACAAAGTTCCTTGAAGGTGAAGCTCGCTGGATGAAAATGTTGACGATACACGCATGCAGAGGGAAGCGGTTAAGAAAAGCAGGGCAAAATTAACAAAAAAGAAAATAAAACCAAGCAAGTTAAAGCTCTTACTGTGCAACAAGCTCGTCAAAGTGTTCATCAGGGCAGTATTTTCGAGGACGGCCTCTCTGAATATGGCGGCCACGTTTAAACTCTTCATCATCAACAGTCCAAACGGACCCATACTCATCCTCTACTCTGATAAAGCACTTATGGAGGGAGAGATTGGTGCGAATGGCACCCTGGGACCAGAGCAGTGGGGAAATAAAAGTGGGGGATAGGGAGGGCAAAAAGTTGCGGGAGAAAAATGAAGCAAAAGGAGTCGGAATGAAAGGCAGCACAACGAATAGAAGGGAAAGGAAAAAACATAACAATGCATAAGCAAAATGATCGGTGAGTGTTAACAGGCATTGATGATGCAGCATACACCAAGGCAAGCAGGACAGGGGTTCAGTGGGTACACAAAATGACAGGGATGATGTATAATGCTTCCCACTGAGGAAGGCGAAACATTGCGAGTGCACCTCTGTTGTTCCGTCACCACATGAAACCTCATAAAACACTACGCTAAGAAGTTCAAAGGATGGTGGACGTACCCACTGATCTTTTGTGGCCTCCTTTTTTGGAATTCTATTTCATCCACTGTCCACACTGCCCCTTTTACGTTTTCTACTCGCACAAAACACTTGTGTAGACTAAGATTATGGCGCACTGCATTCTGCAGCAGGGACAGGAGAAAAAACATTTGTCAACAAAAATCATCATTTTTTTTTTTTACTTGTTTTAAAGACAACCTCAAAAATGGGAAGCATCGCTAACTCTACCGGTATCCTCCTTTTTAGAAGCCATATGGGCATGTAGCTTCACTCCGCCATACAGTTATCAATCCTTGGTGTTAGGAGTGATGAAACATGAAAAAGCCACAGAACCCCTAACAGGGAGGATTTCCTGGAAGGTGGGTTGTCCTTGTAAGGATCACGTATGTTGCGGGGCTTTTGAAGCTTAAACTGCATTCTGAATGCAGTATTTTAGATTTAGATGGCTACAGTTTTTGGCAAAGGCGCCGAATTTCACCCCTTGGCCCTTTTCAACATATGTTGATTCCTTATTGAGGTTGTCCAGGATTTGTAAAACATGGCTGCCTCATTCCGACAAAAGTGAAACTGCTGTTTACAAGTTGTGTGTGTGGTATGACAGCTTTCTCCATTTACGTCTATAATGCTGAGCTGAAATACCAGACACTACCTATTGACCAGTGTGGCACTCTTTCTGGAAGAAAGCATTATAATTCCAATCTTGGACAACCCCTTTAAATATCCTTCAACATGAGTGACACAACAATTTTTTTTACTTACCTTTTTGAAACTTAAAGGAGTCTTCAGGAGTATATAGGCCACAGAATAGGCCATCAATGTTCAATAAATTTGGGTTCAACCTTCTACAATGGTTTGATGAGGGGCTATGGTCCATCAATTTGGCTTAGTTTATCCAGGTATTGGGAGTCATCCTTATACGTGGTTGTGCCTACAGCTAAGCTACAACTTAGTACCGCTAAGCCACATTAATTTAGATGTACTCCACTGGCCCCCCAACAATCATTCCTCATAGATATACTCCTGGAAAAACACCTTTAAGCGACACATGCTAATTACATGAATTGAAATACACAATGAATATCTAAATTTTAATGATCATTTAAGAATTGACCGTTTGTCCAAGTTATAATTTAACAAAACTATATTTATAAATGGGCCATCAACCAGTTCTTCGACTATTAATCGGTGGTCAGTGCCTTAGTCAGGTCACAGACTTTGCATTTTCACAAATTATTTCGGTTAAAGATTAGGTCTTTTATAAGACTATTTTAGAACTAGTTCCTCTACATTTACATATCTTCTGAGATGTCACTGAGATAAATGCTCCCAAAATAGGAGAATACACCAAGACTACATCTCTTCCCCCATCTCAATATAAGGAAGAAGAGGCAGCATCTAACCTTTTGACTTAACATGGTCAACATTTGGCTAACCCTGAGGTCATTACCCAAACAAGAACTGTGGCATCACATACTTGTACGGTTGACCAAGTTGTCCAAGACAAATGCTGACTCTTTACCTTCTGGTTTTCCATATGACAGAGTTATAAGGAGGAGGCACACATAGTCAATGAAGGTTCGGCGATCCCTCATTGAAACTCAAGATATATGAGCTAAATGGACATTATTCATGGTACGGGACTATGGGATCCATGGTTCTAGCTACTGGGTCTAGCTGCCTACCTTGGTAAAAAAAAAATGAAATAAAGCATAACCCAAGAAAATAAATGAGATACATATCTACTGCTATAACATTAATCTAAAATGGACAGTTTTGATTGGCCAAAATATATGGACCCTTTCACAAATCCAACAACCCCTTAAATTTTTGAACAAGCTAACCCTTACCTTCCACGTCGCTGCATTGCGTCGGAAGTAAGCAAACATTCGAGTGAACCAATTGTAGATTTCATTTAGTGTTAGTTGCTTCTCTGGAGATTCCAGAATTGCCTAAAGTGTCCGTAAAAATAAAAAAATAGCAAATTTGAAATTCTTTTGGAAAAATTGGCAAAAAATGGAAAATAAAAATCGATTTTTTTTTTTTAAGACACAAAACCAAAATATAAATTTGGTCCAGATGTTTCAAAAATACATCATTTGGCACAAGGAAAAAAAAACCAACAAAGCAGACTTCACAACACGATCTGAGATTAATACCTCTATTTAACAGTTCAATGACAACATTCAAAATGGAATTATCTAATTGTTTTGAGTTTTTATTTCTGTTTCCTGGTAGAAATATTAATTTATCAGTCATTCACAAAGCAGGATCAAAGAAAAATGCAAAACATTTCACCAGCTGATTACAGCTCAGTAATTATTTAGAGCTCAGATTAATTCTAGGGATCAGAGATTACGGTAGTTTGTGATAATTGACTTGCCATCTTTAAACAGCCTCATTTTCACTGTTGTGTGAAATGAATTTTCTAATAATCACATTGCACTGTAATACTTAATCAAAAGCAATTACGGTAGATATTGCTGTTTTCAAAACTCTCGTGAAAACGAAAAAACGGTTTGCGATTCGAGCAAATACAGCTTTACAAAAACAGGTGGGCCTGAATATTTTTGAAATTTTGGAACATGATTATATATTGGAACTTACAACGTCACTATCGTCTACAAATGTCTGATGAGCATCATTGGTTAACTCTAGGCCACAGCAGAAGACAGGAGATTTTGAAGAGACTCTTGATATGACCTCCAGGAGTCAAAGAAAACTTTTTGCCACTTATTAATAATATAGAAATTCACTGATGATAATAGGAGTAGTAGGAATCTGGTGGAAGGCCAAGCTGTGATGAAGATTCTCCATTCTTTTGTTAGTACTAGACACGTAAAATACACATATCCACTATCAAAAATTAGGGCTGAAGATAGCAAACCAAATCATGGCATGCCAAGGACAGAGGTTGGGGAAAGAAGGACCGGGCTAGTGGATTTTAAATGGCTGGATCCTTGTGATCTCAGCGGAGATAAGTTTTTGCTACGCTTCCCTGAAAGTAGATTCTAACCCTCTCCCTATTTAGAACACATGCACACTCGGCCCAACCATTGTGCATGGTTATTGTTGTGAGGTTGGACTAACGGCCATCCTAATGTGTATGGCCATCCTAAAGGACTCTTAAAAATTGTGAACTCCTTTTATTGTTTGTTCACCAGACATGAGCCCAACACCTGACCTTGCATTAACTTCAAGCAAGACTAGAGTTGGGGTAAACCTAAGCAAAAGGCTATACAATAGGTGGCAAGTCAAAGTATGTGTCAGGGCCCACTGGGCTAGAAAAAGGGCCATTGATTCTAGTAAAAATGCTTTTTGTTCAAGTAAACTAGATTCGATACGACTGGTTGTACAAACCATGTCCTGGAGGGTATCTAGTCCCGCCTAACAGGCTTGTAAATAAAAGAACATGGACAACCACACAATCATACTAATTCTGAAAATAGTATTCTTATATAATACATTGTATCTATACAGCGGCAGACTTTAACCATTCAAAACACACCAGATTTTTCTGAAAGCTATGGTGGAGGCAACACTAGGATAGCCGCACTTACCTGCCTAATTAAAGATGCATACGTGAAAGGTGGCCTGACTTCTGCATTTTTGTAAAATTCTTGGTTCTGTGCAATGTCTGCCATTAAACAAATGAAAACAGAAATAGACAATTTCATTAGGGATGTGATCAAATAGAGGCAAGTGTGTAGTAACGCTGCAGAAATTGTTCAACTAAACAGAGCAAAAGTATATGGCAACACTTTCAAAACTTATTTACAAGAGTAGATTTTATAAATTCATAGTAAGAGAAGATCAACGTACCAGAAGAGATGGGGACATTGTATTTGTCAGAGTACCGCCTCCGTATGGGTCCCACGTTGTGAATGCTGGTGGTAGTGATAACAGATGGTCCCTGGGTTAGAGGAGTGAGTGGTGTAGTAGGGGTGGTGGGTGTATGAGGTAAGCTTTGTGGGGAAGGTTCTGATGCAGTCTTTGAAAGTGTGACACTGGAAACCAGGTTCAGCTGTAAATACATAAAACAGTACAAACTCATGAACAATTAGCACCAACAACTTATTTTAGAATTTCAACAATGGATTGAAGACCTCAATATAGCAGATCCATCTTGATCTGAAAACAGCTTGAAATCTAAAAGTTGTGAGTAGGAGTGGGTAACCGTGGCCAATCCTACAGAAAGTCCTTGGAACAAAAAGTATAGGAGACCTGTGTCGGCTGTAAACTGGGGTAGAAACATTTCATGATCAAAGAGACCATCAATGGAGTAGAACAATTCGGACATGAGAACATTGTAGCGTTAAAGCTAAACAAGATTCCACCTTCTACTGAGTGGTGATTGGAAGAGTGTAATCTTGCCCTCTTCTAAATTAAGTGGTTGAAACCAAAAATTGTAGCAGGGTCAGACAGGCCAATTAGAGAATAGTCCAGAGGGTCCAGGTTTTGAACCTATAACAGATCAAAAGACAACCTACAGGTTATAGAAGTTGATGAAGAGTGGGCCTTCGAATTACAAAAACTAGGAGGAGGTTGTTTTTTATCCCTATGTATGGAGAGACAATTACGAAAAACAAGCTTGGAATTTCTCCTAGAACACATTCTAGAAATAATATCAACAATATATTCATTGTCTACCCAAAGAGATTTACAATCCACAGAAGTAACTGCAAGCCACCGATAGATCATTGTGACACTCGGAAATTTAAAGCATGACTTCACCATGTTAACTATGGGGCAAACTTTAAACAAACTGCCACCGTATATACGCTACACATACAATACCTTGTGCCCCACATGAAATTTAAATATACACTTTCATTTGTTGATTTAATAGAACGTCAACCCAATGTTTAGGTTTCGGAGGAAATGTGTAAACCCTGCCTTTGTAAACAGCACGCGGCTCTGGGATTGAAGTCTCGAGCTGGCACATATACATTCGGAGCTGCTCTTTACATCTGTACATTAAGCAGAGCTCTAATATTAGTTCAACAAAGTTCACTTTTTTTTTTTGTGTTGGCAAACCCATTTTAGAGGACTATCCAGACCGTATAAATCAAACACCGCATTCGAGACCATGTTAAATTCTGCAATCAGTCAGTCTTATTACTATGTCAGGCTTTTATTTCTTTTTTTTATAATAAATTAGTTATAAGTAGAATATAGAAAAAAAAACTCACATAACTGTATTACGGCCATTAAACATAATTTGCCAGTATAACGGTGGAATAGTATAAACGGTGCCAAAAATATGAGGTCATGTTAAGGAAAGGTACAATATATGGTATTAATCAAGAGAACCTTGGTGTTTCGTTAATTGATTCCAAAGAATGGTACCTTATCAGGGAATAATTTCAAAATCAATTTAGTAAAGGACATGGGTCTATCTAAATGGCGGTGGAGGGGGAGGAGTCACTACTTTCTGCAAGGAGATGCTACATTTTGGTGAAAGGGCTTCTTCATTTCCATCTATCTTTGACATAAAATCAACTCGGTTGCGAAGAATTTTACCCAGACAAATCCCGATCTGCAGCTCTTCCCCAAACCTGACCTTTAGAGTTTATCAATATACCTCAACTCGTATTACAAGCCAGTCCTCTGTGTGATACGAGCTGTGATTTAATGATAATCCCCGGAGAACAGACGGGTAATGCAGCCTTTTAACAGTTTATTATGGAAATGTGTCGTTTTTTTTCCCCTTCTCGTTAAATCGGATACAGATGTTGATTTTCAACAAGCCGAACAAAGACGCACATGTGCGCTTGGTACAATTCCATCCAGTCTGGATGTATCGCGGGGTGGTGTCCTGTTGTGGTTTCTAATACTTTTCTCTTCTTTGAACATCAACTGAATTTGTCATCTTTGGTAGGAATTCAGTGAGTTACAGTAAGTCCCAATTTTCTGGGCACAACATGTATCTCAATTACCTTCTAAACTCACATGTGTTTAAACTACTATGGAAAACTCAGGTTGTTTAAATGGTCCTATGGTGTCCAACTACTCAATCTCTTAATAAATTGGTTGTAATCTATGGCAAAACCTGCTTACAGGTGTTGAAATGTATTGTTGAAAGACCAGAGTCAAAAACAACAATTACAAGGCGGTCCCCTACTTAGGCCGGCGCCACACAGGGCGCTTTGTCTGCGCTTGCAAACGCAGACGAAGTCGCGCCCACCAGGGCGGGCCTCGGCGTTTCTATGGAAACGCCTGCGATCGTGAACGAGCCGCCGGTGTTTTGCGTTAATTTAACACAGATTTAGAAGGGGCTTAAAGTCTCTAGTTTCTAAGTATTTGAACATTGTCGAAAAACTTTAAGACCTAGAAACCTCCATCATTCGCGTCTACTGAAACAGGATGCAAACGTTTTACTTGGTTTGAAGAAGGGAATTCGCAAAGAAAACAGGGGGTATGGAAAGGGGTGGGGAACAAAGCAAGAAGGGTGACTTGACAAATGACACCGCGTTGCACCCACCGCTGGGCTGCCGCTAACACAAGCCGGGGTAAGCAGCCAATCTGGGCTAATTACCAGAAGAAATTGTATTGTAAGGACTCTAATTAGGAGATGCTTATGGAGGTGAACTGAAGATTAAACACTGCATACGAATGACCCGGAGAAGCGGGTGCAGGGTGTTGCCAGAATATTTGGTTGAAACAGTAATAGTATGTTAAAAGGAGGGAGGCAGCAATATTTGGAATAATAGCTATGAGGTAAACTAATTAAACGACAGATCCTGGAGGAAGACTGTGGCTTTACTGCAGCTGAGGCTGTTCCAAAACAAAGTGCCAAATCTCAACAGCAAAGCAGCAGTCGAGTGGAAAATGTCTGCCTGACCTCTGCTCCCGCTATTAATTTGCAGGAAAACTAATGACACATATACATATTCCCACAAAATTGTTCTAATTGCTAATTTGCCAAAGGAGCCCAGTTTCCAAATTAAACATGACTGCAATCTGGGAGGAAGGAGAGAACAAAAAGCAGGAGCTGGGAGCGTAGGGCGTTTCATCTCCCACATCCATTTGTAGGCTTAACCGACGATTTGATGAAATGCTGACCTTGTCAATTGCTTGTGAAGTGTTTTATGTGTATATTTTTTTTAATATTGTTTTCAGAATTCTTTTCAATGGTGAGATTTCATGGTCGGAAAGTTGCTGTGGTTAACATAGAGAAGATGTGAGGAAGGATCCTATAAAATGATCGGCCAGTGCATCAGTCACCTACTCGTGGTGAAGCCATTTTGTTGGCTACGGTCTTATTCTGCATAGTGCTCCACAAAAACTTTCCCCCCAAGCTTCCAGTTACCCAGACTTAGTATATGTACTATTCTGTAACTCAGAATATTTAATAATATTTCTGTTCTACTCAGAATTACTGATGAGTGGACCCGAATCTCCAATATTCGAGTATGTGACAAACATTGTGAGTTTCGGTTTAGCTCTACAACCCCCCCACCCCCCTTCCCGCGCGTTTAACAACCACCTTGATAGGTGCTGGTAAAGCTGTAGGCAACTGGCATTCAAAGGGTAACACCCGCAATCGGTGCCAGAAGTTATCTTGTGTGTCACTAGTGGGGTTGATCATTTGGGTTCTAAACCTTCCCTAGTTGTACTATAAATCCACTCTCTGTGCATTGACGTCCCGAGCAGCCTATTTTAGCCTCGTGTTTCTGCAGAACTGATAATCAGAAGAGTTAGAGCATCATGTTGGGAGGAGAGAGCTACTTCCTCAACCTTGAGACAAGGGGTGTGTCTGACTACCTTATACTTCCTGTAGTCAGTTTAAAATAAATCGCTGCTGTAGGTACCGATTTATATATTAGTTTAGACCTCCTCATTATGTGGTTTTCTTAACGGATCCACTCTTTTTTTCTCAGATCACTTTGAACAAAAATATCGAAGTGTGCCAAGGTAAGAGTTGGGACTAAGGGTCAGGTGTATGAAGCAATCTAACAAGAAAAATAACCCCATGTCTTATAATAAAAGCTGCATATGACTATTCCAGGAGGGGACAAGGAAGAAGTAAAAGTATAGTAAGGGGCCATCGGTCACATGGCAGGGTGGCCTGTAGTGGTATCTACTTTGATAGCTATAGGTTTATATGGTAGACAAAGGAAAATTAGACCTTATTCATTACTGGGGACAAGTACATTAATTTTGCGTTTAGTAGTAGGGGGCTCTTTTTTTGCACTACATATTGGGAGGGGATGTAGAAGTTATGTGAAGGCTAGGATGAAGGAGGTAACCAAAATTCCCAGGGAAAACCCATGTAAAAACGGGGATGACATGCAAACTCCACAGTTGTTGGGATTTGAATAGAGATGAGGTGTACATTCTGGCCAATCATAGCCATGGCTAGTTGGAAGCGGCGTCAAATTGCTGGTTTGGCTGTTTGCCAGCCAATATGGCATCCTGACCAGTTCGCGTGGCCAACCCTGAACATTAAGTCTGATCATCTCTAGTTTTGAATCTAGAACCTTTGCAATGCAATGTAAAAGTGCTAATTTTGTTAACAATCCCCCCCCCCCCAACACACAAACAAAATAGTTTCCCATATTTATGAGCTTGGTTCATTGACTCCTATTTTTGTATCTATTTTTTATATTTTTTTATAGTCTCGGTCTTCAATTTGTGAATGATATTTCAATATAACAAATACTTTACTCTCTTTTCCTGTTGGCTACAATATGATGAATGAGTCATCAGTAATTTTCATAAACAGGCAGTGATGTAAACCCCTAATCAAAATGGATTTCCATTAACCGGCCCGCTTAGTCCACATAATTGTATCTTTTTTGTTTTTCCTAAATGTATTACATGAGAAGACTAGCCAGAGATCATGAGGACGTGCTTAAATCTTTACTTAAATAAAAGAGGAGTTTTAACCCTTTATAGGGGTGTAGCAACACCGGAACACACCACCCCTACCAACAAAATGTGCCAGCCCGGTGCTCTCTTGGATGCTCCAGGGCACAGATTTCTGCTATTAGCCGCGCCAGTCTGGGTAGGGTCAGAATTGATGATTTAATTGCCCTGAATTTCTGGGCTTTAATCACTAAAGACTGGAGACTGGATAGATGGGCAGTTATAGGCAGCCTATTAAAGGGACATCTCATGTCATTTGAGGCCACTGGAAAAAAAAAATAAAAAAATGGTATTTTTGCAAGAAACTGAAAAATTTTAAGCTGCTGATATTTCAAATATACATAGAAATTTTTTTAACTTTAGTATATCCAGGAGGTTAAAATAATTTTATTCTAAACAAAAATGATAGCAAATAAAATATATAAACCATATCATTTTTATAAATAAAAACTGCAGCTAATTACACACTCCTCCAAAAATAAAACAAACATAAAAAACTTGCTTACTTTACATAAAATAAATGAAAGTATTTATTCCTTTTTTTTTGTCCTATAATGGTTTTTCTAGCTGCACAATTATGAGAGAGAACCATAAAATTCAACTATTTAATGTTACATCATTATTGAACCAATGTTCCAGTGTAGTTTTATGGGACATTTAATTGCCTGCGCTTATTTCTATTTATCATATATTTTTGTTTCTTTTTTTTTTTTAGCAAAAAAAAAAAAAAAGAAGAAGAAATAAGCTTAATTGCTTTCTGCTTAGAGTGAAAAGAAATACAGTACACAGAATGGAATATTTAACCAAGCATTTGATTTGAAAATGTTATTTTAAATGTTTTAGGTCAAGTCTGAATTGGTGCACTGTCGGGAAAAACTTAATTACTGCTCAGCCATTAGAAAAAAATGATATTGCCTCTTTCATGGATGACAGTTGTGTGACGTTTGGGAATAGTGAAAAAAGCAATTATCCCCCCCCCCCCCCGATACAATATACAAAATGTTGTTGACAACTTTTCTAATTAAAATATAGTTCTGAGGTTTTTATAGACACTTGAAGTGTCTATAAAAACTGTTGAATTTCTCATAAATTTTTTGAAATGCAAAAATTGCTTCCCCCTCTAAAGAGGTTGACCAAACATGGCTGTTTCCTTCCAAAAACAGCTCCTCTCCTGTCTATGGGTAGTGTGTGGTATTGCAACTTATCCCCATTCACCTCTATACAACTGAGCTGCAATACCGGCACAAACCATGGTCGGGGGTGCCGCTGCTTCTCAGGTTGGGTGGACTATTTATTTTTCAGAGACTATTGCTTGAAAAGAATTTTTGCAGATTTTGTAACCTGCTGTGATTCTATACTCTACCTCTTATTTCATAAGGTGATGTGCACGAGCCCCATTGGGGCCACAAATATTCTCTATTGCACCATACCAGGTCGACAAAGTGTCTACGGTCTGTTATTTGGCCCAACAAGAACCTTATGTGCTTTAAGAACTTTGTGCTTTCTTTGTGAACCTTGTGTGCTGCCTTGTAAGAGGATGAACTGTTTATATACTGCCTGCAGTGTTATTTGGAGTAACATATAAAGTGGTTGACCCCTTAAGCGTGCCCGTTTCGTCTCGCAATATTTGGCCGTATAAATATCATGCTTGAGGACCTCTACTTAAAGCTTGAGTAAAGAAGCTACTGGGTGCCAATATACAATCTGTAAAGGGCTCTCTACCTACCGTTTACACATGAACCTCATGGTTGGCCATTCTTACATGATTGATTGCTATTTTGACTACGACAGGAATCAGGTTGCAACGATTACCTTTTAGACACCTTCCTCAAGATAAACAAAGATCTCAATTTCTCCTGACCTGGCCCATTCATGTACCTCATGCTTGGTCATTCATAGTCACTGGTTACCATGTGTAGGGTTGCAGTTCTTGCTTTCAAAGTTCGACCTATGGGGAGAATCTATTAAGGCATCCACTGGCACTCTGAAGCCTTAATCTACTAAGAGGCTCCGGCCCATTGGTACATCTGGAAGAGTTCTCTGCCACGTCACAACAGTTTAGACCAGGTCGGACCTGGCAAAGATTCTAGTTATAGTCTCCGACTTATATCCATGGAAGCCCCTCCTCCCCATGGGGCAGAAAAAATACAAAAAAGGTGGTTATTATATGGCTTGCCTACCAGAAAACGGAGAAGGTCTAGTAAATTCCTCCCATGCTGTTTAGTTGATAGATGCACCATAATTGAGTCGTCATCACACGACAACCCCTTTAAGCAAGTAAACTTTACATTCCTACAGTTAACTAAATTTTTAAGGATCACAATTCCACAACAATCATGCCACCATAAATTGACTGTACTGAAACTTAAAGAAAATTCAGCTAAACCAACCAATAAGAATATAACTAATAAAAAGCTTAAGTCAAACTAGATCATTTTTACACATTTTTTATATTCTCCTATCTAGAAATCCCCTTTCCACCGCTGAGCCTTTTTTTTTCATATCTGTCTCAACTTTTTCATAATTGAAATTTATCAGATCGGTATATAAAATATTCTATACAGCAATCTCAAAAGACCATACAAATCTCGCCGACAGCCACCAAACAATGCAGCACTCTACTCACCCTTATGAAAATGGAAAGGGAAAAAAAAACGCTCTCAACATAAAAAAAAGGTTCGGAGCTGATTGCCTGCGAGCGAAGACACTTTTCATATACAAATGTGATTTTTTTTTTCTCCTCCCCCCCCCCCCACTCTCCAAAGGGTGGTACAACCATAAATTTACATAGACTAATCCAAACAATCTGTGCATCTGACAATAGCAAACCTCACACAGGCAGTCTATTGTCGGTTTACATATCAGTGAGCTTTATGTTCACGTGTAACAACGTTCAAGCTGTCAAAGGTTCGCTTTGGACTCTAAATAAATGGTTATAAAAGCGCCGCACGGAAATATTAGACTTTCCTCAAAAGAAAGCCCGCTGTGTATGAATTCCAAAGCTATTCATTTTACAGTCAAAAAAAAAAATATGCATGCCCGTTTGCTTCTAATAAAGAGGCACTGTGTAAAGCAAGGAGGAAAGATAATGTTAACCTAACCAAAAAATGATAGAAAAAAAAGGTTAAATAAACAATAAGTGAGGAAAATAAGAGAATATTACAACTTCAATTACAAGTCATCCATAGGAGATTGAATTGGATTATTTTCCATGTAGTTTATTTAGGGTTTTCTAATTACCCTCGGGATATGCCGTAAATTGCCGGTAGGTATGACACCCACCTTTGGGATGCACATTGATATGGAAATAGGGTCCCAATTTTTATGAGCAGATTCAAAATGGCAGATCTTCCTGTAATGGAAGGGTATATAGCAGTGATGGCGAACCCTTTATAGAGATGAAGTGTCCAAACTACAACCAAGTCCCACTATTTTACCATCAAGTGATAAACATGACAATTTAAGCCGTAACCTTTTGCTCCCCGTTCATCCCCATTAAATTGTTTTGTCCCCCTGAGGACACCAATACAATTTAATGCACAAGGTTCTCTCTCTGTACAGGAAGAATCATGGGGCCAGCAAGGGGAAGATAATCTGGCCCCGTTTATACCTTCTTACGTTTCCTGCAGTTCCAATCAGTCAAGGATGTGTCACCTTAAAAAAAGCATTGAGAGCAGCATCTCAAGATGCCTGGAACTGAAGTTAGATTCGAGTCCTGTCTGGTGAACTCTGTCCTGGGGTGGCAGCCTGGGTGACCACTGAAAGGGCTCCGAATGCCACCTCTGGCACCCGTGCCATAGGTTCGCCATCACTGGTATATAAGAAGATGTGACAAAAGGAAGATGGTGTGTAAGCGAATGAGGTATGAATGAGGTAATGTTTTGACGTAAATCATGGTTATCGCCCAGCCACAAGATCTGACCATTGGAATCTCCACCAGCCTCCTGATGTATTTGGCGACCGGCTGCACTGCTGGCCATGCCCCATTCACATAGCGTGGAGGTGTCATAAAGGAGTGTGTATGTATGGCCACTCCACCAGTCACTTCAATAGGACTAATGAAGATTGGCCTTCCTAAAATGCTTCCCAAAGTCCAATATTGACTCGAGAACACCCCATGGGTCCCAGTAGTGGGACGTCTAGCAATCATACATTTATAGAAAACAAAGATGGATGTTTATTGGAAGATGCCTTCGCAATAGAGGTATCAACCAGACATCTGCATATTTGACTGGGGTTTTAGGGGTTACACTCGCAGCGGTTAGATCTAAAAGTTATATCTAAAGGTATATCAAAAATAGTCCCCTTCTTTTGTTTCATACTAAACATATAGTGCAATTGTCAATGATGAGTGCACCCGATTTTTCATATCTATCACTATAGCTATAGGGACATCACTAATAAGCCTGACATCTCCCCTCCCCCCCTTCACTCAAAAAGAAATATACTTACAGGTTGAGGGCTTGCTTTGGGTTCTGTTGACTTCACATGTAAGTGCGTCATCATGGCTTGCAGCCGTTCTTTGTCTTTGGAAAGCTGTGGAGTATATGATTAAGGGAATGAATAAAACATCTAGAACCTTTAAAATATTCTGCTCATCTGACTAATCATACATTATTCTATGTATTTTACTTTTTTCTTTCAAACTGAAGTAGTTACTAGCATCAAAAGAGGCACAATGAATTATTTAAATGATCAATACAGTGCCACCTAGTGTTCGAAATAAGTGGAAAAACTGAACTCTGTATCTATACTAATTTTAGCATATTTGTATTTAGTGTTCTAAATCATCACATCTATTTGGATTGAAATAGATGATTGGTGAAGATGGCGGAATACCAAAAATCTGCTACTGAATATGAGGAGGATTGGTCATTGATATAAAAGACAATTAAAAATACCCTGGAAAGTTAGTGGGGCTCATTTACTAAGGGTCCGAACGCCGCACTTTCGTCGGGTTTCCCGAATCTTTCCGATTTGCGCCGAATTGCCCCGGGATTTTGGCGCACGCGATCGGATTGTGGCGCATCGGCACCGGCTTTCACGTGACAGAAATCGTGGGGCGGGGCCGTCTGACAACCCAACGGATTTGGAAAAACCCCAGAATTTAAAAAGCGATTTGTGTCGCAAGATAAAGCACTTACATGCACTGGGAAGAAGGTGAACTCCGGCGGATCTCAGCGCAGCAGCGACACCTGCAGGAACTTGGACGCACGATCCTAGTGAATGCCGGCAGACCTGAATCTTCATCGGACAATACGCCACGGGATCACGACTGGACCGGGTAAGTAAATGAGCCCCAGTGTCTGCTACCACTCTAGTCAGTCCATAGGGCTGGAGAGCCCTATGGACCAGCGACTTGTGTACTGTACATGCTTGACTACAACTACACTAAAAATTCACCTGACTGCAACTGTATGAACACGCATTTCATTTGGGGGTATACCGCTCCTGTCCAGAACTATGCACCCCCCTGTTGTATAATCCTATTATAACCTAGTGTACAGTACTATAGGAGACCATGGACCACACAAGGGTTCTCTTTGCAACCATGGAAAAACGTAAATGCCTGTAGAAGCTTAAGGATAATTTTTTAAATGTATATATGAAATATTTTTTGCCTTGCTTTGTGGTTCACCCCAGAAGTAGAAGTAGATCTTTGAAGGTCTAATGACCAGCTAAACAGTTTACCCAGCAGTCATACAAGATGCCCCCATGCCGGTAATGGCGTAGCTGATCAACAAATTTTATATGTGCTACACTGGGTTTTCCAGAAATGTCGAAGACAACATTGAAATTATCCTGTAATGCACATAATTCATCTTCCGGGGGGATGATATGGAGTGTGCCACATCACCTGAAGCTTCAATTTAAACCTTATTAGTATGTGCCCCTAACAAGATACGGGAATGTAATCATTGCGGCGACCATTTTATTTGTATTCTTTGCCACAGAGTTGATTGAACGTTGCTCACACAAAATGACTTTTATAATGCTCAACCTAATGTCCTCCAGGCAGGACGCCTACGTTTACTCTTCTTCAATTACATAATACCGGTGCTTGCTCCAATCTGATATTCTGTTATACCGACACTACAGGCGATGCCTAAAGTTCATGGTATAGACAACAAGTTGTTCATAAAGGAACTTGAAGATCTAAACTAGCCAAACAATCAGTTTATACGGTAGAATCATCTGAAATCGATCAAGCCTTGGTGGACTACAAGATAATTTGAGGTCCCTAATATGAAAGGACCACACATGTCCATTATAATGTATATCATTAACCATGCTCCATAAATTCTTATTCTTCATTGAATAATACTAAAAAAATTATGGAACGTGGCAAGAACATGGGTTGATAGCCTTAAATTTGTTGGTTGTCTCTTAAAAGACCACCATGTTCAGAAAAGGCTACTTTTTTCAATCGAGCCACAACCAACCAGGTCATTGTAGAATAATATTGTGCAATACAGTGATAGCCAAAGCCACAAAGGGTCAATCTTTTTTTTCGCGTATAAGGGGTCATCCCACTTCACTTTATGATGTCCTTCTCTAGAATCAGTGAATATGTCCAGGAGATGTCAATTTCAGTCAACCCCTTTAACATAAACTGTCCCAATTCTAAAACAATCCACTGGGAGATGAACACGTTAGAGTTGGGTCCTCATTCTGTCTAGGTCTGAAGATATGGTGCATCAAATATCTACTACATTTGGGGTTGTATAGACTGGCTACATAGGAAGACCTCACCACACACTGTTGCCTAAACCCTTCTTCCTCATAATTGAAGTGTTTTTAGTGTGCCGATCCTGGTCGAAGTGTGCCGATCCTGGTCGATCCCCAAAATAATATTGTTTAACCAATTTAATTCTGAATTATAAAAATATTATAAAAAATTTGAGGTGGTTGGGGTTGTCAAAGCCCCCTGCCCACCTTTGTCTGTACAAACACCTGCAGTATAGCATAATGCACTATAAGCAGTTACCGACTCCGAGTTATATGTCCCATTGCTGAGCAAGTGGTCAGTTGTACATAAAAACGGTAAAGTTGCAACATATTTGCCACGTAGTAATAGTTTAGTGTTTAACATCTGTAATGTTGCTGAGCTTCGGAAATGGTGGACAGAAATATATATTTTTTTTTTTTTTCTGCAAGGCGTCAGCAAGAAAAGTTAATTGAACTTGTGCATGCAGAATCGCCTCAATAATAGACCTTCACAACTTCCATGGCGTGGAGCAGAGGACTGATACCTGATCACGATTCCGCTGCATACATTATTACATTGTACAACGATTCTGCATAAAATTAATCTAAGTGAAAGAATGCATGAACAATACATGAGGAAATTATGAGACATCATTATGCCTCGGGTCATCGTATACTACTCGCCTTAATGCAGCTGCTCTCCCTGCTCATCGCCATTAGCTAGCCATGACCATATAGATGATATATAGATCATATATTAGACAATAGGGTAAGACTAATTTGCTCGAAACAAAATAAAAATATTTGGTTGGTTCATTGTTAAGGTTTTAGAACTCCTAGAAAAACATGGCTGCTTTTTTCGAAAGTTACATTTGACCATGGAGCAAGAATAAGACGACTCGTTTTGGTGAATAAGATGGAGGTGCAATGCAAGACAACAGAGAAACAACCCTCTGCTCTCGGAAGGAACAGCATAGTCTAAACTCTTTGACGATGAAGCTCATTCAATTTAATATATCTATATGTAAACAGACAATGAGCCACAGGCTACAAAGCTATCTATGAGGGATCCTTTAGAACTAAACACGTCAATAGTAATATTCTTTATTCTTCGTACTTTGAGTGCTGCCTATGTTTTGGATTGTTTTTTATGACGCGGGACTATTGACTGGTCTTGTTACCATCTTGTTGGGTTACTTTTTTCACTATACTTCTCTGGATTTCTAACTAGAAGATATATTTGGATACCCCAGTAAATTAAAGTTCTATTTGCTTTTCGGTAAAGTTTTTACAGTAATGGGGTCTTAAAAAGCCATTTTTTTTTTATACAAACAGTAAAAAACTATTGCTGTTGTATATTTCCAGATAATCCCTTTAAGGGTGGTTCACAGAAATAATTACAGATGCATAAAGAAAAATGAGTATTAGAGATGCGTGCATCTAAACTTTAAGTTAGGGTTCGGGCGTGTCCCGCGCAACTCAGACATATTGTTGGATTGGCGGATGTGCAACCAATCTGGCAAATTGACAACCGTAGATATATGAATCACAGCTACGGCTAGTTGGCTACGGGTGTCAATTTGTCATATTGACTGCACAGCCACAAATCCGGTATTATAGATGGTTCACGCTGGATGCACCCAAACCCCAGACTTAGTTCGGGTCCACTCAATTCTAGTAAGCATGTATCCAGAACCTCCCATGGGAATCACAATCCACTTTGTCCAAAGTATTTTTGTAAACCCCATCGCTGTCCCCCTAAAACTCTCTGCTTTTGGATAGTAGGACAGTTTGGGCTACACAAAGATCTTTTGATATATGAAGGCTTTTTTCTGCCTGTAATGGCCAAGTATAACACATTGTCTTAACTATTCCGACATATATAATTTTATCTATAAAAAAATATTGTCAAAAAAATTAATAAAATTGAATTAAAATTTTATTCAAAGACCATTGGACGCCATAAAACTGTTATAAAAAAATTGTTGTTGCTTGACCAGAAATTCTTGTGAAATTAAAATATATATTATTTTTTTTAACTTTAAATAATTGGAAATGACCATTTATAACAATAATAAAAAAAATAGTAGTTGTAAAAATTTGTTGGCAAAAGGCGTTTGATGTATTCTTTCCACTCTAAAATATCAGCTGTAAATCTTAATAAAAAGTGCATAATTGCTTGGTGTGTGGTTGGTTTCCATTTATATGACCACATAGCCAACTTCCTCCTGTAATTGTTTCTGCAAGACTCGATAATTTACGCTTCACACTACGATACTGGGAAATAAATTAGGCCATACTGGGTTAATGAAGAGTACAGTGGGAGGGGAGTTAGAAAGAAAGGTCCAGATTCATGTAGGAGCCAAAATGACACAAGACAAATTGAGATAGGAATTAAAATGTTACGTAATTAAAAAGATATACGCTTTTTTACAGAGGGAGAGTAACAACAGAAAGTTTAAGTCTGTTTTTGCAGATATTTCTCGGTGACTATTTGAAGCTGCAAATGACTTTAAACTCTGTAAAATTCCAAATGTAATTATCTTCCCTATTTAGCCCAGGGCCCTCTATATATCTTCATACTGCCGCCTTGCATACAAAGCAGCCGTTTCATTCAGAGACAACTATGCAACACTGAGCGTAATCAGAGGTAGCAAAAGTCCATGAAATCATGGGGTTAATTTCGCCCTTTTTTTTTTATGCCAAGGATCGGTGGCAGCCAAGCTGGAACAAAACATAAAATCGACAAACTCCTATTGTTACAAATTGTTTGAAACGGGGAATTATTTTGAAAACATTTGCAGCACTGGCCGTTTCTCTCACTTTATGGCAGCTCTGAAGAGTGACCCTTACCTCATCTGTTTTTACTCACTGTGATCACCAAAATCAAACTAATAAGATGATAAAAGTGTGGCTACAAGACTTCAATAATGGGTAAAACTGGCCTGTGGGAACCCTAAATGACCCAGGGGAGACAAGTGTCATGATTGGCAATTGGGATTGTCCCCTTTCAAAGTTTGCATTAGGGTGCAAAACCATAATTTCTGGACACTATTTTAGAAATAGGTTAAATGAGGAACTTCCCAAAAATCTATATAGTCATATTTGTATGTTAATTAGGTTAATGGGTAGTATAGAGTCAATTTTTTTTTTTTTATAACTAATCACCAGTTGGGATGAGAAGACCTGTTCAGGCTCAAGTTCGGTCAGTCCTCGAGATGTGCTGGGGGCATGTCAAGAGTTAACCATGATCAGTGGCAGCACTGATTGCAGGTGTTCCCAGCAAGGGGGCAACTATGTGAGCCAAATCCTTACTTTTGACTGAAATTTGGGTTGGGAGACTTGAACCCGTAATGTTTGCCATGGATCCGAACATTGCAGTTCAGGTCCACACATCACGAAAGAAGAAATGGATCAATGTTTATGCCTTGGTGGCCATTGTCATTTAATGGGTTTTCTAAACCAAAAATATTGAAAACCTATCCTTATCCTAACGACAGGTCCTCAACAGGTCCTAAAGAACACATCTTATAGGAACAAAGGATCTGGAAGGTTGAGGTCCACCATACCCAGTTCTCATTTTTAACCCATATCAGTTGTCCAAGTCTTCGATTTTGACTAATATTAAGCTAATATCTAGGTCATAAAAAGAAATGCTCATTGTGTAGCGGGTTATTGAAAAAAAAATAATAATAATAATAATAATTAAAAGACAAGGCCATTCCCTGTAAATTGTAGACCATCTGGAGAGGAAGAGTCTAAACATCATTGGAATAAAACATGGTCTTCAATTATAAGGAGAATACATTCATTTAAGAACTGGTTATATTTTGATAAATTATTCCTTTAACATGCAAATGTAAGACAAATCTAATTTTCTTTATGCAAGACGACTCAAATTTTCACGTCCAGCATGACTGATAAAAAAAAAAAAAAAGACAAAATAAGAGTCTCCGACCCTGTACATTTAAATGAGAAAACAAGGAGGCACAAAGCGATGGCGGTGTTTTACCTGTAACTCTAATTGCTGTACAACTTGCATCTGAACTCGACATTGAGCCGTGCTCCTGTCATCCAATGCATGCTCGCTGTTGAGATGTCTGTAATGATAGAAGAGGAGATAATGAAGACCAGATATCCAACATTCTCCAAGTTCAACAATGATTTAGGGCTTGGTCTAAATGATGCCGTATGCTCATCGCATGGCATGTAAAAATAAAATTACGACGCAACAAAAATCAGCAAGTGTTCATGGGGTGTAGGCTCTCTGCATGGTACAGAACCGTTTTTGTACATGTGAATATTTTTGAGTGTTTAGATTGACCCAAGTACCATGTTCCTTGGAAAAATTGAGAGATTTAATCTACATTTGTATCCAGTTGAGGACATGAAAGGTATGTATGGCAACATAGGCTCAAAAATGCTCAACCAGGACATCACCGACAAACATTCAAGATGGTCAACAGAAATGGGGCCAAGTTGCCATATTAGACCTTGGACATGCTGTATTGGGACCATTTTAAGAAAT